>NW_027642714.1:0-22164 GCF_032717465.1 Coenobita brevimanus | reverse complement strand
CGTATTGCTCTGCTGGTGCGGTACTGGCATCTATGATGGTCCTCCTGCAGGCGGTGCTGGTGCTGCTGGTGGTGGATGCACCTGTCCGCCAGCTGGTACCCTGTGCCTGCTAGGTGCTGCCAGGTCTTGGTGGTGCTGGCCGTCGGGTTGGAAGGTCCGGGGGCATGGTGGATTACATGTCCAGAACGTGGACATCCTCTTCATGGAAATGCAGAAGAGCTTAGATGATCTGCTCGACAAATTCAAGGAGAGTTACTGTCCCACGTCTGTACTTTTTGTACAAGGTGAAAGCATTGAAGAGTGCCATGTGGACGAAGTAGAATGCTGATCTTCTTCATCCACTTGATGGTTCGCCATTGGATAGGGTAGTACTGGACCATCTGATTGAAATGGTCCACCCTACCGCCTCACCTGTTGTAGTCCTCCACAACAATGGGCTTGTTGACAACCTTCTCCACATAAGGTCACGTCTGCCCGTCATGATCCTGCGCCTTCCCTCGAACCCTCTTGGGAATGGTGTCGGCACTGAGGAAGGTGGACGTGTTGACAATGTGCTTGTCCACTCCACAGCAAGATGAGCACATTATCCTTGTGCCTGTATGCCATGCCCCCTCCAGGCAGGCTTTTAGCCCCTGGCGATGGCCTGCAGCTGGCTTGGTGCTCCTCTAGGCAGCTGTGGGACCCCACACACATAAAGGCCTGCAGTGATGAGTCGTTAGCACAGGGATACAGAATTTTAGTAATGGTGTCCAAGAACTACTTAAAGCCCTGGTCCTTCAGCAGTTCCCACGAGGCCTCACTCGATGTTCTTGGGAGTCCGCTGCATCCCTGTGTAGACCTTGAGGTTCAAGATGTAGCCCAAGGACAGTTCAGCCACTACATAGAGCTTCAGGGCGTACTTCGTTGGCTTTTGGGAGTTGTAGATGCGGAAGGCGAGCCTGGCCTTCCACCCCAGAAGGCCACACTCATTATCGCTGAGATGCTCCTCGGGTTGGTACATGGACTGGTTGTTGAAGGACCATGTGAACGCGGATGAGCCGATCGGAGTCAGGGTCAAGGTCACCAAAATAACTGCCAAAGGTCAACTAGTTTTTATCGCCTGCCTTTAAGCACCATTATAGCTCATGAACGGCTTGAGCTATCAACATAAAACCTTCATGGTATCAAAAGATGGCCTAAATTTTGGACTTGGCAAACAGCATATTCTGGCTGGCGATTAGCATTCGGCTCCCAAATTCTTTTTATTATTATTATTATTATTATTCGGCTCCCAAATTCCTTTTATTATTATTATTATTAATGCATACCACGTATATTCACCGGTAAAGGGTGAACAACAGGCCTGTTGGCCCAAGGATGAGGTGAAGGGTAATGTGGTGTCGGAGTGGGGGAGGAGTAGAGTCCATGGTGGGTGGGAGATGGGGGTGTAACTGGGGTAGCGGTGCGGGGTAAGTAACGAGTTGTCGACGGTGGGACAGGGAGCAATATGCTCAACAGATATGCAGCCATAAGGAGGGCTCACATATTATTACTTATACAGATTTATAGTAGAGTAGCAGTATTAGTATTGTGAGGGAAATTAGACACAATGGAAAAAGTGAGGATTAGTAGTGGCAGCGCCAATAATGGTAATAACAGATTCAGCAGTCTTGTGCTAATGTTGTTTGTGTGGGAGTGATGATGTGAGGAATAATGTAATACAGCAGGCGTTATAGGACCGGACGACTATAAACCCCCTAAGGAATATGACGGCTCGCAGTACGGGGATACCTGGGAAGTAAAAATAATAAAAGAGGCAGAGACTGAAGGAAAATAATGCACGTGTGAGGTGAAGCAACAATTAAGGCCTGGATAACAAAGGTGGAGCGGGATATCACAGCTACATCTTCATTGTCTCATATTTCGTGTTGTTTTTGCATCTAATTTCATCTAGTTATAGTAAATTATTGGCGAATATCCACGCTGCCCCATCACTGTGTATGGATTCTTCGTCCATATAAAATAAATGCAACATATATAACCATCCACACAGCTACTGTGGGAATCAGCATTAAATTCACGAAATCATTCTATAGTATACCTATAGACAGTCCAGGAATAACTTTCAGAAACATTTTCACTGCAGTGATAGCTGACCAGGTGCAGGTGATATACAACTGGCTTGGTGCTTTATTAGTATCGCCTTGGATCCGAAACAGATGGGTCAAGGTTCTGGGGACACCATGACAACATAGTAGTCTATAGTATAATACTGTATATACTATGTATGTTACGAACGCATATTGTTTTGCGAAAGGTGAATAGCATGGAAATGTTTCGAATCCACTTTTATTAGGTTTCTCACTATTCGCCTCGTAGCTCAGTTCCCATTATCTCTTACGATTGATAGATTTCGCCTGCCCTCTCTCTAACCCTGACTTTCACTTCCCTAAGAAGGAGTGTGTATTGTTATGTGCAAAAGATGGAACGAGAATATAAGAGAGTATGGATCAGTTGGCTCAAAAATTGTGTGTTGTCAGAGTGAAAGTTTGTCTTCAAATGTGGTCGGTTGTGTGTGTGTGTGTGTGTGTGTGTGTGTGTGTGTGTGTGTGTGTGTGTGAATGCATGATCATGCAAGCAAAGTGAAAAAAGTGTTCTGGACAAATGTGGAAAATTGAACTGAAAAGTTTGAAAGGAATGAGAGAGTGTTTTTCATTGGAGATATGAATGGAAAACTAAGAATGCGAGAGTGGATGGAGTATTTGGTGAGTTGGGTGTGCCTACAGAAGTGGATGAGAATGGCAATGCTCGTTTTGTGGACATTTGTGCTGGGAGGGGGTTGATGACAGCCAATATCCTTTTCAGGCACAAAATGATCCACTGAGTATACATGTTGAGGTGATAAGAAGAGTGGGTGGTGAACTGAGTGAACGGAAGGCAATGACTGATTATGTCTGTATGTGGTTCTTTGAAAGCAGTGATAAGAAGCAGGGAAGTGAGCATGGAAGTGAAAAAGTTACTACATGACAGTATTGTGATACCAACTCTAACGTATGGAAGTGAAACTTGGACGTTGTTGGAAGGACAGAAGTCAAGAGTGAAACTAGTGGCTATGAGTTATTTAAGAGGAGCCTGTGGAGTCACATGGAGAGACAGGCTACAGAATGAGGATATAAAGAAGCGTTGTGGTGTGGATGTGGATGTGATAGGAAGCGTTATGGGGAACACACTGAGGTGGTTTGGCCATGTGGAGAGGATGGAGGGTGAAAGACTGACGAAGAGTGTGTATGTGAGTGAGGTAGAGAGGGGAAGAGGGAGGGGGGAGGCCGAGGATGAGATGCAGGGATGGGGTGGAGAGGTATATGAGAGAGGGGGTGTGAGTTGGGAGCAGGGCAGTGAAATGGCGGGGGACAGGGCGACTTGGTAGGCGATTTGTTTGTGGCCACCCCAAACGGCAAGTTGAGGCATCTGGCAATAGATGAATAGATAGATAATAGAATGAGAAAGTGTGCAATGGATGCAAGAGCATAAAGAAGTTCAGGAAGTGGACTCTCTGACCTCCATTTGGTGGTGGTGATAGTCAGGGTTGAATTGAAGTGAAGGAATAGAGGAAGGGAAGGACAGGAGGAAGTAGTTCTTAAAAAAGAGGGTGAAAAGGTTGCAAGATGATGGAAAACAGGCAGAATATAAGAGAGAAGTGGAGGAGTGACTGGGTAAATATGATTTTGCAGCACATGGGGCCCGTGGAAGGCGTGTGCAAGATATTCAC
Source organism: Coenobita brevimanus (assembly GCF_032717465.1). Classification (NCBI taxonomy): domain Eukaryota; kingdom Metazoa; phylum Arthropoda; class Malacostraca; order Decapoda; family Coenobitidae; genus Coenobita; species Coenobita brevimanus. The sequence goes on along the minus strand of NW_027642714.1, from coordinate 18,416 downwards.
CATAGAAATCTGTGCAGCATGTGAGGTGGTGTGTGGGGTGACGAGAAGACGAAAAGAGGTGCAAGGAAAAGCATGGTGGAATGAAGAGGTGTGAAAGGCTGTGACACAATAGAAGAAAACATATAGTGAGTGGATGAGAAACAGAGGCGTGGAAGAAGCAGTGAAGAAGAGAGAGAGCTATATGAGAGGAAGAGAGAAGGTGAAAAGATTAGTAAGAGAGAGAGCAAGAAGAGAGTGGATGAGGAATTTGGAAGGAATCTGAGTGTAAAGTGGAGCAAATGTTAGAAAATGTTCTGGAAAGAAGTAGAGAAATAGACTGTATACTAAAGAAGTTATTTGGGGAGTGAAAGGTAAAAATGGTGGATTAATAATGAGAGAAAGGGGAAAATGTGAGTAGACAGAGAAAGCTTTAACCCCTCCATGAGCCGTGAGTCCGTAATTTTATGTGCACTCCTGGCTGATGCTGGGGCCATTTTCTGAAGTTTGAAAAATTTAATTTTTTTCCTTGTCATATTGAAAAGGAAGTTCTAATGCACCTGGCAGTGCAAATTTCAGCTTCCTAGACCCAACAGGAGCGTGCAATCGAAGGCTGCAGATTTGCATAAATTTAGGTAGCTGATACTTGTCACACATAGGTATTGCGGTAACGCAACATTACCACTTTTATTTTTTAACCAGAGACATCTTGACGACGTATGGGTATGTTGCAACATTTTACATTTGCCAGTCCTGACGACTTACTGAGTACGTCGTTCAATTGCAAAGGTCCCTAATTTGCACAATTGTCAATTTTCGTGGGTGATTTTTCATACACATACACGAGACACCTTCCTCTATTCCTCTACAAGATGCCAAGCAGGGACAATGCCTTACACCGCATAACCTCCCCCTCCCTTGCACTCCATTGTCACCGGCAATTCACCTGTTTCCAAGTGACCTTACCAATAAAGACATTTAGGGCCAGAGTGATTCCCCAATCAATGACAATGTGGAGGGCAAAGTTTACTTAGCATTAAAGGATGAAACAGTCAGAAATGATGATCAGGTAATGTGGCAAAAGAAGGTCAGGTATGGTTGATGAGTTGGTGAGTGAAACAATGCTTATAATGCCTATATTGCTGTTTGGCTCCAATATACTCTTGTACTACATATAAATTCGTACCAAGTAAATCAATAAATACCGTTTATGAATGGTGTGAAATAGTTACCCCCATAGAACTCGTTTTCTTTGGTGCCAGCCTGTTAAGAAAACCCAGTCAAATGAGGAGGTCATGCTACCTGGATCAAGTATTTTTAAACCTCAGGTGAGCAGTTTCTCTATGAAATTTCGATGTTTCTCACCAAAAGCAGAGGTTTTAGCCAACAAAAATTTTTCCGAAAAATACCTCCAGATTGGGGGTGTCGGAGGTGAGAAATAGCTCAGGATGTGACGGGTTAAACCAAAAAAACATTGTCAATGGTGCTGAAAAGGTGTGAGAAAATAACTAGATTTGCATATTTTGAAGGTTTTCAGTACCTGTATGCGAAGTCATGAATTTTAAAAAATATGAGTTTATTTTGCACTTTTCGGTGTTTATTGCATTTATGATAGTAACAACTTATTTTTGTAGTTTGGGTGGTGAAAGTTGGAAAAGGGAGGCAGGAGTTGCTGTTTTCATACGTAAATGAGATAAATGTCATCCACTTGAGTGTAGAGGCTGGACAGTGAGGGCTGAAAAGTGGGACGACCTGCCATTTTGCATCTCGCATGAGTTGATTAGCAGGAAGGGAAGGGAGGTTTTTCCACCCATGAAACTATCACGTGAACACAGAAAACTTTCCTGCTATGCTTGCTAAAGGCAATGAATATGTAAAATGAATTCCAAAAGCAATTACAACCAGCCTGAGCAAATAGGCGAAGATGCAAGTAAAATTTAATTTCTCTTTTATTTTCAGTTTTTTTTTTTGGTTGATGCCTGTATTTACTTATAATCGTAAACAGGGTGGTTGTGTGTGTTTTGCAAAGGGAGGAAGAAAGATGATATTTTCTGTATGGGTCGAGATAATGGGTATAACTATGTGTGTTTAGGCATGGCCACGATTGAAAAAATCATACATCCACTCATCACGGCGGCAGGTGACGGAAAGCCGACAAATGAGGGGTGGCTTCATACAAGTAAAAAGGTTGATCTAAGTCCCAGATGGACTGGTTCACTTTCCAAAAACTTTCCCAGTTTTTCCCACAAGTCGCACTGCATCGAATGATCCATACCAGTACAACAAACCTGAGCAAACAGGTAATTAAATACCAAGAACAAAAAAGTATTTTTCTCATATTATCATGTCTTTTTTTGTTTATGCCTGTATTTATTCATAATCATAAACACAAGGTGGTTGTGTGTGTTTTGCAAGGGAGGGACAAGGATGATATTTTCTGTCTAGATCAAGGAAATGGTTGTAGATGTGCTTGTTTAGGCATGGCCACGAGATAAAAAATCGAATATCCATCCCATCACAGCACCAGGCTATGGTTTCTTGATGGGATGTATAGGGAATTGTCGTGTAGGTCAGCCTGAAGACGCTCAAAGCGTTTGTTCACTTCCCCAGAGGTACTCATCGCTTTTTATAGGCTGTGCTCAAACGATGCCTGTATGGCCATTTATTGGCTGAACGTCATTTGATGCCGGCATTGAGGATGATGAGTTAAGGAACTGTTGAACATAGAGAATGAAAGTAATGTGAGTGTAAGCGGCTTGGGAAAGGCTGGGAGAAGGAGGGGTGTGAAAAGAGAGAAGAAACCTGTAGGATGAAAGTTGTAGAAGGAATGAAGAAAGTTAAAATGAGGAAAGCCCCTGGAATTGATGGAGTGTTTGGTGATATGGTGATGCATGGGGGAGAGACAGTAGTAGAATGAATGTGGAAAATGCGTAGAAGGAATGAAGAAAAATTAAAATGGGGAAAGCCCCTGGAATTGATGGAGTGTGTGGTGAAATGCTGATGCATGGGGGAGAGACAGTAGTAGAATGGATGTGGAAAATGTGCAGATTGGCCTGGGAGGAAGGTAAAGTCCCAGAGGATTAGAAGTCAGGTATAATTATTTCACTGTACAAAGGAACAGGGGAGAAAAAGTATATGGTAGGATACTGACAGAGTTAAGGGAAATAACGGAGGAATTAGTTGATGAACAGGGAGGTTTCAAGAAGGGAAAAGGTTGTGTAGATCAGAGATTCATTCTTGGGTCTTTAGTGGCCAAAGAAGTTGTATGCAGCCTTGCACGGATTTGGAGAAAGCATATGATAGGGTGGATGAACAAAGATTGTTGAAATTATTAAGAATATGCAGAGTAAGTAAAGGGAAGTTGTTGATTGCCTTGAAGAGTATGCATGTGGTCATAGCGACTGCAGTGCATGTGGACCATAGACAAGGTGAATTTTTCTATTTGAAAGGTTGGATTGAAACAGGGATGTGTCATGTCTCCATGGCTGTTCAATCTGTATATCGATGGGATTATAAAAGAGATAGAATGTAGGGCAGTGGATGTTCGAGCGGCCCTGATGAGGGAGAGCAGTGTGTGGAAAGTCCCTGTACTGTTGTTTCCAGGTGACCTCTGGTAAGTGAAGACAAAAGGGGAGCTGCAAGGCTTAGTGAATAAGTTTAGGAGAGTTTGCAATAAAAGGAATTTAAAGGTGAATGTAGGAAAGAGTGAAGTTATGATCTTGGAGAGAAAAAGAAGTCACTGAGTGCACAGTGTGGTTGGATGAGGAGAAAATGGCAAATGTGAGTATATTTAAGTACCTGGGTAGTGTGATGAGTAAGGATGGAAGTGTAGAGGATGAAGTGGCAGAAAGGGCACAGCATGGAAGAAAGGTTGCAGGTTCTTTGAAAATCAGTGATATGAAACAGGAAAGTGAGCATGGAAGTATTGTGATACCAACTGTAACGTACGGAAATGAAGCTTGGATCTTGTTGGAGGGACACAATTCGAGATTGAGAGCAGTGGAAATGAGTTATTTGAAAAAGACATGTGGAGTTACATTGAGAGACAGGTTGACATATGAGGAATTGAAGGAGCATTGTTCTGTCAATGTGGATGTGATAGGAAGCGTTAGGAGAAACACACTAAGGTGGATTGGCCACGTTGGGAGGATGAAGAACGAGAGACTGACGAGGAGGATGTATGTTTGAGGGAGGGGGCGGCCAAGGATGAAGTGGAGCTATGGAGTGGAGAGGCATATGCGAGAGAGGGGTGTGAGAGCTGGGAGTAGGGCAATGAAATGGCAGGGGACAGGGAGACAACTGGAAGCAATTGTTTTGTGGCTACCCCTTATGGGATTAAGGCGTCTGGAAATAGATAGATAGATAGAGAAGTATAATGAGAAATTAAAGAATTGCAAAAAGTTTTCCACTGCGCCCATTGCTTTGTATGGTATCCACTTGTTAGCTGAAGAAAAGAAAGCGAGGATGCATGACAGGTGTGGGCGTCCGTCATTAATATCAACTCCAATGCAGCACCTTCTGAAAAGTTGCAACAATGGTGTTTCAGGCTGCTTCGGTCCACTGACCCCTAAGCGCCATGTTGCCTCCCCAGTGGTGTGGATAAATTGAATGGCCAGTACGCTTTTTTGCTTTTATTTGTGATTAACCGGATTTAAATCATTAATATGCCTTGCTGTGTTTCCTGGCGATGCTCTACGCAATCAGGACAAGGAGAAGATGATGCATAGATTACTCATAGAGATTCTACGAGAAGAAACAGGAAATAAAACTCAGGTGAGAAAAGTTGAGAACAAATGATGACACGTCTGCAATAAGGTTAAATGTGTTTTTTATGAAAGATATTAGTTGTGATACATTTGATCCCTGAAACACTTCTTTGTCATACAAAGTAAAAATAATTTTTAGGGTATCTTATGCAGTCTTGTAACTTATTGCCATGTTATTAAAAACAAAAATTGTCCTGCCAAAACTGCGGACTCCAGCATTGTGGCACAGAATTTAACTGGTGCCAAGCTTAACGACTCAACATCAACTACTTTCTAATTCACCTATAATTCACATTATTTTGCATTTGAAGAAACCTACCAAGAACTTGCTTGCATTTGTATGTATTCCTAATAATTGTATTAAAAAATAGCACAAATTTGGTACTCCACAAAGTTGTTAGTTGTAACAGTCATGTGAAGATTTTTAAAAATACAATTAAAGATTGAGTATCATATTTAACGGTTTATTTGGAGGTTAATGAATTATGAATTACTCCATAAGTCATTGCAGAAAACACAAATTTAAATCTTCACTTCACAGAAAATGAAATGGATACAAAATTTCAGGGTAAGCCTGAAAACTAAATATATTATATACCAATGCCATAGTTGTGTCTAAGCATAAAAAGACAAAATGTAGAATCGACAGTTGTGCAAAGAACATTTTTTAAGCATACAACTAATACGGTGGTCACACCCTTATAAATTTCTGCTGAAGCATGGGCTGACAAGTTTCATAAAGTCATCCTCTTGTTTTAATATTTTATGTGAAAGGTACTGAAGTAAACAGTGGATGATTTAGGTGTACCCTGATTTTATAAGATAAAACAATTGGGGTTAAATTTAGAAACAACGGCGTGCAGGGCTTTTTTTTTTTTTTTTAATCGACATCAACCCTAACCATTCTCTATATATCTTTTGTATTATCAAGCACTGTCCATCATAAATGATGTAGGGAATCATAAAACAAGATACATACAGTACCAAAAATGGCTAAACTAATCAAAGTAAGAATTAAAAGGAAACAAAAAGATGGAAATAAGAAAAGAACAGGAGCTTCCAGTGCAGAGCAATTGAGGCGAGCGTTGAGGAGAATTGGGAGGCAACAGCCTGCTGCTGCAATTCTCCCCACAGAAGATGCAAATATTTATCATGCTATAATCTGTTCATTTTAACTTGGCATAAAATTGCCATCTCTCCATCTTGAATGCTTGGCAATAAAAAAGATTAACACTGGAATATGATGCTACTCACAGAAGAAGTGCTGTGGTAGAGATGCAGAGCCCTCGTAAACATATTCAACTGCTGTGCTACGAAAAATAAGCTGCAAAAGGACGAAAGCCTGGCCCAAGTAAAAGTGAATGAACAAAAGTAGGCAGAGCTAGGCACTTCCACGATCACTTTAAGCAAACACTTATTATCACTTAATTATGGAACGTGGCAGTTTCCTTTGCGGTTTTGCCTTTGAGACAATTTCTACTGGGAATTCGCAGTTGTGTGCTTGTGGAGGCACTTCTGCAAATGCAAATCAACATCACGAACGTCTATGTTACCTGGCCTGTCAGGCTGCATCTTTGTGAGTCCGGCTCACCAGCGCTGCCTGCCACTCCTGCACTGTTGCCATATGTACAGAAAACTAACATATGCTTGATAAATTCACTTTCAGTACGATGTATAGAAGCATATTTCATTTTCATACATTTTGTTTGACAATTTTACGATTCCTTCAAAAAAAAAAAAAAAAAAAAAAAAGAGGAGAGAGAGAGATAGAATGGCTGAGTATCAGATTAATATATTTTTTGTATTAACTGGGTTAATAACAAGCTCTCAGCACAGACGTTATATGCTAGTGATGTAAACTACATTGATACTAGAAAGACTTGTTTAGCATAGAAGCCAGCAACAAGATGAAAAGTGCTGAAGATGTGGTACAAAGCCTCCCAGTCCAACTAGAAAATGACCTTTAGTCTAAATTTCAAACTGCCAGACTTATAGCATTGCCACTGCCAGTATTTCAGTCTCAACAAAAATCATTAGGTAAATAAACAACAGATAAAACAAGAAACATTCAAAATGAAACTAAACAAAATTTTACCGTTTTTCTTACTGACATCCACATTTCTCCATGCGGTATCAGTACAGATAGACTGATTGATAGATAGATAGATAAAGAGACAGATATACTGTACGGTGGAGTTATCTCAGTTGTTGGAAAAGTCTGACTGTGACTGGGGAGTGTGGACTGAGGTCAGAGCCGAGGAACACAGGTGAAGTTGTGTGTCAACTTGTCAAGTGTGAGCTGTGAAGTGTATTAATTTAATTCATTTATATACAAGAGTGAAGGATTAACCCTTGTTTTGTAATCAAAGAAACAGTCTATTATATTAATAATGTAACCGAAATATACGTTTTTAAAGCTTTATTGTAACTTTAATTTTATATATCCCATTCATTACTCAACTCATTCATTACTTAACCCCCTTCACATTCGGTGATACGTTTTGGGTCATTCGGATCTCTCCTCAGAAAATGTTATTTGACACATTTGGCGTTTTTAAAGCAAAAAAAAAAAAAAAATTGCCAATAATAAAGTTTTTGGTCTATCTGTGTAATTTTTTTAGGCATCATAGCTTATGAGGCTATCATCAAAAGTAATGAGTTGGCAATTGTGGGTCCTGAGACTCGCAGTAAGCGCAGAGAAGTTGAGGTACCAAACCAGCTGTCAGCAGGGAAGGTGCCACACACTCGTGTCCTTTTAACCCGCCCCGTCCCGACCACTTTTTGACCACTGGTACCCCCCAATCCCGACCATTTTTCGACCCTTTTTTTTTTTTTTGCTAAAACTTTCGCTTTTTGGTAGAGAAACATCAACGAAAATTCATAGAGAAATCGCTCACCTGAGGTTTCGTACTCATTACAGGTAGGAGAGCACTCCTTACCTTACTGGGTTTTCTATCAGGCTGGCACCAAAGAAAACGAGTTCTATGGGAGGATAACTATTTCACACTGCACTCATAAACGGTATTTATTTATTTACTATTACGAATTTATATGTAGTACAAGAGTGTGGTTTTCAAGCAGTAATATAGGCGTTATAAGCATTGTTTCACTCACTAATACCTGACCTTTTTTTGCCACATTACCGCTGATCATCATTTCTAACTGTTTCTTCCTCTAATGCAATGTAAAGTTTGTCCTCCACATTGTCATTGATTGGGAAATCACTCTGGCCCTGAATTTCGTACCGTGGCATGACATGGCTATACTGGCCAGGTCACTGATAACAGGTGAATTGCTGAGAAAAGGGCATGCGGGGGGGGGAGAGGAGGTCATGCTGGGTAAGGCATTGTCTCTGCCTGGCATCTTGTTGAGGAAGGTCATCCCGTATATACGTACCAAAAATGACTACATGAAAATTGAAAGGTGTTAGAGTATAGACCTTGCAATTGCAGGGCGTTGAAGTACGTCCTCGAGATTAACTGTGACAAAGGAAACGTGAGGGCGTGGAAATCTCGTCCTCCCGGTTGTGCGGATTAAACTTTCCTCTATTACCCCCGTTCCAGAAGCGATACCTCGTATTCCACTATACCAATAGTGCTTGTGTTTACTTTTTAGGCACCATTGTGATTAGATTTGGTGTTTGCAATAGGGAAATTAGGTGTTTGTGAATTGATTGTGGCTGTTGTTATCAATGGCCTAACGAAGATTGTGCTACTGTTTTTCCCCATAGCCCCACAGCTACACTGCCTCTACCTTGCACCAAATGTAAACAAGATCTTCAACCATGAGAAATAATGATAGTGAATCAGGTGAGTATAATGTGCAATAGCTTGTGAACAAGTGAAATGGTGAAATGTGCAGCAGCTGTGGGGGGAGGCAGGAAACTTAGCTGTACGACACGGTGTGGTCATGAATGGAATATTTAACAAGATGTTGATGAAATCATTGTTTTATGACTGATATATGTGGAATAGTGTTATAGTACAACAAATAGGAGTACAGTGCAATGAGTGTATGTGATAAAATACTGACTAGTGCATGAGTCATGTACGCCTTACAGCCACAGCACGCCGTTGACACGAGAGGATAAAATAGAGGATGTTTAGGGATATTTGATTTTGTTATATAGTGTCCCCCCCCTGTGGCGGGGGGACACAACCTGTGGCCGCACTATGGGGTGGTACTACTGCTGCGGCCAGGTTGTGTTAGGAAGAAAATAGCAACCGTATTCCATAAGTGTCCTAAAACTCGACAAAAAGGGGCAGGAGTGAGGGGACTAGGGACCCCTTCCTCTGTTTTTTAGTTCCTAAAAAGAGACAGGCCAGAGAAAGGGATGGGGGATGGAGTTATCCCCATACCCTGAAGATTGGGTCTATGAATGTGCGTGGATGTAGTACGATCGAGGCTAAAAGGGAGGAGATTATGAGAAAGTTTGGCAGAAAGAAAGTTGGATGAGTTAGCTTTGAGTGAAACGAAGATGAAAGGGAAGGGGGAGTCTACGTTTGGAAGTGTGAATGGAAGATTGTCACGTGTTGATAGAGGAAGGGCAAGAGAAGGTGTGGCCTTGTTAGTGAGTCCAGAAGTACAGAAATGTGTGATTGAATGGAAGGAGGTGTCATCGAGAATGATGTGGGTGAAAGCAAAATTTGAACGTGAGTTGTGGGTGTTTGTGAGTGCATATGGGCCTGGTAGTGAAAGGGATGAACAAGAGAGGGAGTCTTTCTGGAACGATGTTGATGAGTGTCTGCAGAGTTTTGGAGCGAATGTGAATGTGGTAATGATGGGAGATCTAAATGTTAGAGTGGGAAATGTAGCAGTTGAAGGCGTAGTTGGTATGCATGGTGTGCCTGGAAGACATAAAAATGGGGAACGAATAATAGCGATGTGTGTTGAGTGAGAGATGGTGATTGGGAATACGCTGTTTGAGAAGAAAGATATTTATAAGTATACATGGGTGAGACAGGAGGGTGGAAGGGTTGTTGATAGAGCTTTGATGGACTATGTGGTTGTGTCTAGGATTGTAATAGGAAGATTGTTGGATGTGAGAGTTCTGAGAGGGGAGGGTGGAGGTATGTCTGACCACTACCTGGTGGAGGGAAAGTTAAGTGTAGGTAAGAGATGGGTGAGAGCTAAGAGGGTTAGGTGTGGTAGGGAGGTTTTGAAAGTGAGTGAGTTGGATAAAAGAGAGAAAAAGATAGAGTAGCCAGGAGAAATTGAAAGATGAGTGGAAAGCAGTGAAAGATCAGGAAAATGGCAGCGGGGAGGAGGAATGGCAGTTGTTTAAGAGTGCTGTGGGGGGGCATGCAAAAGAGGTGTGTGGTGTGAGACGTGTGGGTGGTGGTGTAAGAAAAGGAAGTAGATAGGTGGTGCGAGAGGAAGTAAGTATGGCTGTGGCTGAGAAGAGACGATGCATATGAAGTGTGGCTGCAGAGGAAGGATGAGATGTGCCTGAAAGGCATAAGGAAAAGAGGAATGAGAGAGAAGGGCTGTGCACGTGATGCTAAAGTGGCAGCTGATGAGAAAGGAGGTGAGGTGATGGTACGGCTGACAGAGAATTTTCAACAGAATAAGGAAAATGTTTTAGAAGGATGTGAAAAAGGTGTGAAAGGGGGAGTCTGGGAAGGAAGAACGAGTAAAAGCAGAGGATGGAAGGATGTTAATTGAGATGGATGCAGTAAGGAAGAGATGGGCAGAGTATTTTGAAAGATTGTTAAATGTAGAGGAGGAAAGGGTGGCTGAGATTGTGGCAGATGGAAGGAAGCAAGGAATAAATGTGTTGGGAGAGTTGAATGATTCTTTGATCACGAAGGAGGAAGTGGAGAAGGCATTAAAGGAGATGAAAACAGTGAAAGCTGCAGGTTTGGATGGGTTTGCAGTGGAATGCCTGAAGGGTGGTGGATTGACTATTGTTGACTGGTTAGTAAAATTGTTGAATGTGTGCTTTGAGAAAGGTATGGTGCCAATTGACTGGGCAAGTGCTTGTGTGGTCCCGTTGTATAAGGGCAAGGGTGATGGAGAATGAATGTACTAGCTTTAGGGATATAAGTCTGTTGAGTGTTGTAGGTAAGGTGTATGGTAGAGTGTTAATCATGAGAGTTACAGAGGGTACAGAGGGAGTGATTGGTGATGAGCAGTGTGGCTTTAGGAGAGGGAGGGGATACGTTGTTCAGGTGTTTGCTGTGAGACAAGTGTGTGAAAAGTATTTAGCGAAAGGCAAGGATGTATTTTGGGCATTCATGGCTTTAGAGAAGGCGTATGATAGAATTGATAAGGAGCCTTTGTGGCCTGTTTTAAGATTGTATGGACTTGATGGTAGGTTACTAAAAGGGGTGAAAAGTTTTTATGTAAATAGTAGAGCGTGTGTAAGAGTGGGAAATGATGTGAGTGATTGGTTTCCCGTAAAGTGAGGCAGAACAGGGATGTGTGATGTCGCCTTGGTTGTTTAATATTTACATGGTGTTGTAAGGGAGATTGAATGCAAGAGTTTTAGGTGGAGGTCTGAGTCTGGTGAATGTTGATGGTGGAGAGTGGAATCTGAAGCAGCTATGCTGTTTGCGAATGATACTGCACTGGTGACTGATTCAGAGGAGAGATTGGAACAGTTGGTAGAGGAGTATTGAGGGGTGTGAAAAAGGAGGAAATTGAAATTAAATGAGAATAAGAGTAAAGTGATGAAGTGTACGAGGTTGATAGATGGTAGGGGGATGAATATAGTTTTGAATGGTGAGTTACTTGGGGAGGTAGATTGTTTTAAATATCTAGGGTCACATGTTGCTGTGGATGGAAGAATAGATGCAGAAGTGAAGTTTAGAATAAATGAAGCAGGAAAGGTGCTGCGAGGAATGAAAAAAAAAGTGTTTAAATGTCGTTCGCTTAGAATGGATGTAAAGGGAAAGGCTGTATGAGGGTGTTGTGGTACCGACTGCGTTATATGGGGTTGAAACATGGAATATGGGTGTAGCAGAGAGTAAAAGTTTTAATGTAATGGTGATGAGGTGTCTGAGGAGTATGTGTGGAGTGACGCGTATGGATCGGGTGCTTGAAATGATGAAGTGCGAAGGAGAACTGGAGTTGTTTGGGAGATGGCTGGTAGAGCTGAGCAGAGGGTGTTAGATGGTTTGGGCATAAGGAGAGAATAGGAATAATGAGCGATTGGTGAAAAAGATAACTTAGATCTGATGTTAGAGGTGTAAGGTTGAGAGGAATACAAATAGGATGGATGGACAGTGTGAAGAGATCGCTGGATGCGAGAGGGATGTCTGTTGAGCAAGGAAGAGTGGCTGTGCGTGACAGGAGGTGGAAATGGAGAGAAATTGTGAATGAATAAGTGATGGCGCAGCCCTGAGGGGATATTCTCCCGCATTTGGTCCGATCAGCTAGTCAGGTCAGATGCGAGTAAGGGGATGGGTCTGTTATGATGTGGCAGGGGTAAACCAGTTCTGCTGTCGGGCCCTGCTGCGGATGTCACTGATTGCATTGCTTGGTTGATTGCTGTGCGAGTTGTGGTGCGGAGAGGATCTGTCCGTTCTCCCCTTTGGGGCTAAGATGCGAATGAATGTGTTTGAATGGATGAGTAAATGGGAGTGTGTGTCATTCCTGTCTCCCGGCTACCTCCCTTTCCTTGGGGGAAGCAGCCCTGGAGTATACAGATAGATAGATATTGTTACATTTATTCCGTGTGCTTGTTGTGTGAAATAAAGCATGAGTGTTATAGTGATATGTTTATCATATATACTATAATAGGAAAGGAATGTAAGCATTTTCACGCATACACATGTTTAAGTGAAAAACTATCATCTATGATACCTGAGGTGTGCACATAAGACCTACAGAGTGTGTTCATGTACTGTTGTGGTGAAATATACTGTGTTTGTCATAAATTGACAGATCTGGTTATGTGTAATGTGAAAAGAAAATGAAAGAGTGAACCATGTGATCGTAAGAAAGACATAGTCTCTTACATCTGAGTTGGTGGAAAGGTAGCGAAACCCAGTGTGACATAAGTAACACGTTGGCATGCCTTTTAGTGTTGAAATATACTGTGCTTCTCATATCATAAGTTGATAGACTTGGTTATGTGTAATGTGAAAAGAAAATGAAAGAGTGAACCACGTGCTCATAAGAAAAACATCGTCTGCTACACCTGACGGTGCAAAGGTGGCGCTACCCGTCTTGCACACGAAAATTTGTTACGAGCAAGCATTGCACTGTTTACGTGTTTTTTTCCACATGCAACATAACCAAAATCTATCACTTTATGAGAAGCTTTGATATGTTTAACCACTAAAAAGTACATGCACATGTTCCTTGTGTCACGTTGGATTTCGCTACTTTTGTGCTAACTCAGACGATGTTTTTTCTTACGAGTGTGTAGTTCACTCTTTCATTTTCTTTTCATTACATGCCAACCAAATCTATCAATTTATGAAAAACACAGTATATTTCAACACTATGGTACATGCACGTGTTCCGTAGGTCACGTGAGTGGCCTCTACCTGTGCGCTAAGTCACGTGTAGCAGACGATATTTTTCTTACAAGAACATGCTGCACTGTTTACGCTTTTATTTCCACATGAGACATAACCGTCTATCACTTTATGAGAAACACAGTATATTTCACCACTAAAAGTACATGCACGTGTTCTGTTTGGATTTCGCTACCTTTGTGCTAACTCACGTCTAGGAGACGATATTTTTCTTATGAGCACGTGGGTCTCTCTTTCATTTTCTTTTCACATTACACAACCAAATCTATCAATTTCAGAGAAACACTATATTTCAACACTAAAGTACATGCACATGTTCCACAGATGACGTAGATGGCCCCTACCTGTGTGCTAAGTCAGGTACAGCAGACAGTGTTTTTCAGGGACATACACATATATCATGAATCCTTCTGTTGTGCCAGTGTTAAGCAATGGTCTTGGCTGGCTGTGAATACAATACTTTATCTTGATTGCTTTATTTCAGTTCATAACCCTAGCACAGCAACTGATTCTCCACTTGGCTTACAACGACATCATATTCTGTTGCAAAGATGAAACGGGGGTTGGCACCAGAGTAGTGGAAAAGGCTCCTCGACGAGATCGAGTCAGAGAACGACAGTGAGAGTGACTGGTCTGGGGTGGAGGAATGGATTGAGCTCCCACCTTCCGGCCAGCAAGTGGAGCTTCCCCACTGCCTTCCACCATGGGAAACGACACAACCATCGGCAGCAGGACTCACTGCAGAGCACTCTCCACTTCTAGGACCTGCCGGTCCCAGCGCTGTCTTCATCAGCTCTCCATCTTTCCAGGCCCCTCTACCCCTTGGCCAGCCAGTGTCCACACCCAGAAGCTGGGCCATCGTATGTGACCATGGCCCCTCCACCTGCATCTGCTGACAGGATCTGCAACAGTGACATCCTTGCCAGCCAGGTTGAGGAGCATGGTGTCCTCAGAGCCCTCTGTCTCATCCTCATCCAAGCCATCCCCCTCCCTAGACGATGGCGCCGTGTTCTGCTGCCTGGAGACTGGGGATGTCCAAGGAGTCGGAGGAGCAGGCCACTGCCACCACTGCCAAAAGGGATCCCAGGTGGAGCAGTGGCCTGTTCACACCGAACCACGGGCGGTTCACTGGTTTCCCAGGGATCAAGGTGGATATCCCAACAACTCCGCTGCAGTTCTTCCAGTTCTTCCTCCACTCTGGAATTATTACATGTCTCACCCGTGGAAACGAGCTGGTATGCCACATTCCTGAGGACTCAAGATGCCCTGGTTCTGCTGCAATGAAGAGGAGATGGCCAAATTCCTGGGGTTATACCTGTTCATGGGGGTCGTGCGCATGCCCAATCATAAAGACACTACTGGAGAGGAGTTCCCTGAGTTATGCGACTACCCAAGGTTCCGACAGACGATAGGTGGAAGGCACTTCACTGCCGCCCTGAAGCATTTCCACCCCTTCAGCTCGTTTGCGGATGAGCCGATGCATTACCATGGTGAAATGCTATGAGGAAGGTCCAGTGAGCGTAATGATAAGAACGGTCCGTAGTGGGTTCTGTGGTTAATATATCAGTGCTCTGTAATATAGGCACGTTTGGGTCTACAATTTTTAAGTGTAATGTTAGGAACACTACAGTACACATCTATGTTCTTGTTGTTTATTAGTATTATTTTATTATTCCCCACCTTTAAAAGGTGGAACGATAATGTTTTTGCCTGCTGTGGCTGCGGCTGTGTGTGTGTGTGTGTGTGTGTGTGTGTGTGTGTGTGTGTGTGTTCCTATTATATCTCATGAAAGACTTGAGCTATAAACATGAAACCTTCAGCGTATCAAAATATGGCCAAAATCTAGGACGAGTTCGAAAATGGCTACTCGGAGTCAGGGTCAAGGTCACTTCAAAATAACTGCCAAGGGTCAACTAGTTTTTATTGCCTGCCTTTAGCAGCATTACTCCTGATGAACGGCTTGAGCTATCAACATAAAACCTTCATGGTATCAAAAGATGGCCTAAATTTTGGACTTGGCAAACAGCATATTCTGGCTGGCGATTAGCATTCGGCTTCCAAATTCCTTTTATTATTATTATTATTATTATTATTATTATTATTATTATTCGGCTCCCATTTTCTTTTTATTTTTATTATTATTATTAATGCATACCACGGTTATTCACCAGTAAAGGGTGAACAACAGGCCTGTTGGCCAAGGATGAGGTGAAGGGTACTGTGGGGTCGGAGTGGGGGCGGAGTAGAGGCCATGGTGGGTGGTAGAGAGGGATTGCAACTAGGGTAGCGGTGCAGGGTAAGTGACGAGTTGCCGACGGTGGGGCAGGGACAATATGGTTATGATACACAGCCATAAGGACAGTCATGTATTATTATACAGATTTATAGTGGAATAACAGTTGTAGTATTGTGAGGGAAATTAGACACAATGGAAAAAGAGGGATTAACGAGTGGCAGCGCCAATAATGGTAATAACAGATTCAGCAGTCTTGTGCTAATGTTGTTTGTTGTAAGGGTGATGATGCGAGGAATAATGTAATACAGCAGGCGTTTAGGACAGGACGACTAGCCCCCCTAAGGAATATGACGTGCTCGCCAGTACGAGGATACCGGGAAGTAAAAGTAATAAAAGAGGCATGGGGAGGGACTGAAGGAAAATAATGGGAAGAGGAGCGTCAATGATCGAAGTGAAAGTTTGCAGACTCTAGCATGATATGAATACTATGAGTTATGAGAGTGAAGGTGAAAGTGACATTTTGAAAGCGCCGATGGCTGGTATGGGCGAGACGAGAAAGTGAGTACTACGTATTTTTACTGAAAGAAATTGAATCCCTACAGTGACAATAAACTACTATTACTGAAGGAAACTTATGGATAAAGACTGTAGATATATATAGAAGTGTTATATAGTTATGGAAATATAGAGAGTGTGAGTGTTTTTATGAATAATGGGTAACACCAGCGGGAAACCATCGGAAGTGGGATGGTCATACGCCCTCGTAATTTTCATTGCTTTTACAGTGTGTGTTTTTTTTTTGGAATATGGATTCCAGACTATTTGAGAATCACAGAATAGTGTTTCTAGCGATAATATCAGGCTGTGGTAATCATATTACGAGTTGTCCGGGAAGTGTAAAGTGGAGATTTCGTTACCCAACTTCAGGAGTCTCCTAGAAGTCCTACGGTACTCGACGAAGGCTCAACTTGACACCCAAGGAGGAAGCTGAAGGTATGTACCATGAGCATATGTATGATTTTAATATTCTAGGACTAATAATTGATTTTTTGTAAAATATTTTTAGAGAGTCTGTCGGAGAAGCGAATATGCCCTTGTGGAAGCTGCAAGTCAAAACAAAACAAGCCCACGGTTTAAGGGGTTAATTATGGCCTGATTAATCTGAAAAAGACGTCATTGGATTGAGGTTAACCCTGTCCCTCATGTTACGTCTTCTTTACGTTATTATTAACAGCTTGGTGCTTGGAGAGGATGCTTGTGCTATGGAGAGGGATGGCAGAATCCTCTCCCATATGCAGACACCCAGACTCTTTTGTAAGTTTAATGTTTAGCGCTTTTAGTGTTTTCATTTTTATTTCTTTTTTTTTTATTTAGGGTTAATCAATCAATCACTCAGTCCTAACAGCACCAGACTATTTCATTAAGTACTGGGAGTAGTTTCCCAAACTACCTTGACTGGATAAACCAGTTAACTCCATAACAGTTTGAAATCCTTTCTAAGTTGGAAGGGACTAAATGGGGACTCAACTTCTCCCCTACTTGAAAATGTCCCTTACTTGAAAATGTCCCTTACTTGAAAATGTCCATTGGCAGAAGTACAAAGATTGTTTCACTTATCTTACTTTTTATATAATTATGAATATTATTTTACGGATATTGTAAAAAGAAACGTAATAATGTGAATAACCTGAACATTACATGTCATTACAAAATAATAATGTGCAGTTGCCAGGTAGAATATGCTTAGTCCCTTAAATCCCAAATCCCTTAAATGGAGGTCCCCTCAAATCGAGAGTTTGAGTGTATATACATGTATAGATATATATACAGATATATAGATATAGATATGCATATAGATATTAACATCCACATAGATAATAACATCGACGTACGTTCCCCTTCAACCAAGACACACGCCTCGCCTGATGGCTCAAGAATCACGAAGTTCTGCCGTCGAATTAGTATGGCTCGTCCTCCAAGACTGACTCCAGTTAACTACAGCAAGCAGTGTAAGTAGGCCATTATATACACCGATCGATTGTATTACTTACCGTTTTATATAAATTTATCATTTAGGTCATTAATTTTCTTCACTTTCATGTTCATCTTCATATTAGTTTGGAATATGAATTCTGGCAGTTGCGCTGCAAGCTCTTATTTCGAAAGTAATTATATCAATCATTAATTTAATTTTTGACAGAGCTCTGTCAACCTTTTATTACCTGAATGTGCTGGACATAGTGTTTGGGAGGGATGGTTGTTTGTCTACCGTCCAAACCATGGTCGATAAGCTCATTTCTTCAAACGTCAGTGACATACACGTTATACAGCGACCCTCAAAGAATTGATTATTTCTTTAGGAGCGGTATAGCATTAAGACCAATACAACAGGGCCACTTTCACACACGCCTCGAAATTGACCATTTTGTAACCTACGTGTTTGTTGCCCCAGGTTCATCTGATTGGGAACCCGGTGAATTGCAGGATGAAACTGTGTTTCATCTACTGTAAAGTCCACCATCCTCGTCTCGTTTCGAGTGATTGGGAAACAGCTGAAAAAACGTTTATTTAACAGGAAGTGGAGTCACCCAGTCACATAGGTGCCACCGCATGAAGGTGTCCCTGTGCAGAACCTCAGTAGAAATAGAAAAAAAAAAAGACACATTATTCCTTAATGGAGTATGCTGTTTTCTAAGAAAGTGGAATATGCTTCTGGCCTCATTTTCCTCGGGGATCAAGAGTCAGGATAAAAGCGGAAGATTTGTTGTTTCCCTTTACACACATCTATTTCTGCAGGAAGAAATACAGGAAGAAGGATGTTGTGTACTCACATTAAGACACACTCACGTCTTGTGAACTTGAGCAGATACTAAATAGTGCAGTATCTCTTTACAAGAATAAACAGATCAATATATGAGTATACCATACTGTAGATATTGCATTAGTTGCAAC
>NW_027642713.1:0-4995 GCF_032717465.1 Coenobita brevimanus | reverse complement strand
CCTTGGCTCATGTGAATGTAAACCTGGTGGACTGTAGACTAATGTTTCTCTACTGTAGTCTAGCATCTTCCAATCGTAGGACTGAGAGGGAGATGATGGAAGTTTGTGCCGTGTGTGTGTGTGTGTGTGTGTGTGTGTGTGTGTGTGTGTGTGTGTAGATTTGATAATACATCCGTGTGCTCAATTATTAGCTCAATCCTAAGTCTGTATTCTGCCCCAAATTACCAGCTCTCCCTGTGTAGGCATTTTAATTATTTTACTCTTTGAAGCGTGTGGCGTGTGGATATACTACTATTTTTTTTATTATTCCAGTTATGACCAGGCGATTTGCTTCAGCTTGTGTAGCATCTGTGTAATTTAAGACCCATAGACATCCTTTCTGGGATAGCGAGATTCGTTTACGAGATGAGGCAGTGAAACCTGTGGGCGAGTTGCTTGCTTCCAGGGGTTAATGTTTCCATTAACAACAAAATAAAGATGATATTTGATGAAAATTTTTATCCCGTGTGATAGTGCAACCATTTTATGTCTGTAAACGTTGCCATAGACGGTATTGGTACTTTTTGTTGAGTAATATTTGTTTATAGAATGTGTACCATTTTAAACACTGTACAAAGTTAAGGATAAGTCCTATAAGAATCAGATTAAGTATTATGTTGGACCTCAAATAATTGTAATTACCTCAATTATCAGTATTTATGTATTGTTGTGTGTGTGTGTGTGTTAATGTGTAGTGTAAGTGTGATGTGTGTGTGCGTGTGTGTGCGTGTGTGTGTGTGTGTGATGTGGATGTGTGGGTGTGTGTGTGTGTGTGTGTGTAACTTCCCACAGGGGTGCATCGCGTTCCGTAAACCTTGTAGGTCATCCCAGTGTGGGCAGATCCCCCTCGGCCTCAACAGGTGGACAGGGTTACCCATGCTGCAGGGCCCATCAGTGGGGGTCAGACTGACCGCCCCCAGCTCTTCATCCACTTTCTTTTTTACTCTCCTTCACCTGATCTCTTAACATCCCTTCTCCCTGCTCACCTGCCCTCTCTCTTCTCTTTCTCATCTTCTCCCCTACCTCTACTCGCCAACCATTCACCATATGCCTTCTTCTTTTGTTCCACAGCTCGTTTCACCTCATCATTCCACCATACTGTCCCTTGCACACCCTTGCATCTCCTCCTCACTCCTGAAACCGCCTTACACGCTGTGCTTATCTCTTCCGTGAATATCTTACATACGTCTTCCACCTCTTCCATCTGCTCTAGCTCGCCTTCCCAATCTTTCTTCCCTTCTGCTCCTATACTCTGTCCTTTTCTCACTGTCCTTTGCAATTTCTTCACTCTTCTCACAGGAGCTACTTCCTCCTGTCTTCCCCTTCGTCTCCTCAACCACTTTCTTTGCAGCTCTACCTTGGCCATCACTAAGTGATGGTCCGAGACTCCATTCCCCCCACCCTCTCCACACCCTTGCATCCAACACTTGTCTTCGTCATTCGCTCATCCACACACACGTAGTCTATCATTGCCTTTCGTTCAACAACATTACGCGCAATTGCAATGTGCATAATTTCGACAATTTTCAAAATTCGTGCTTGATTTGCGGTACGTACCCTCGCATGACCTTCTCCTACCTACCACTAGGCGGGGACACTCGGCGACCCCATGCGACCCGCGCTAGCCCACCACTCGTCCACTCACCTGGTAGCCATGGTCCTGCTCAGACATGGCTAAGAGAGGTCTCTCAGACAGCGAAATTAAAGTTGCCCTGGACACCTTTACCGGCGACAGTGATTCCTCACTGGACGACAAGGATATGGACAAGGATTATGTGCAGCCAGAGGAGGAAGAAACCACCAGCAGTGATGAGGAAGTTCCGCCTCCCAGGAAGGGGCAGTACGTTACTTACCGTGCTGCTAGAGAGGGGCAGGAGGCAAAGAAGGCACGTGCAATATCCTATCCCTATCCCCAACGTGATTTGGAACCAGAATTCGAGGACGAGGACGAGGATGAGGACAATGACGGAGCCGTGGGACGTGCTGCCACGTGGTATGGACGTGAGGTAATAACACATCGTGGCCCAGAGCGCACACCACGTCGTATGAGCAGGTATGGGCCTAGCATTTTGTTTGGGGAGCTAGGAAGTCAAGTGGAGGGAGTGGGGAGTGAAAGGGAAAGTCCAGGGAGGATTAGGGAAAGTGAGAGTGACGTGAGTGAGTCATTGCTCTCCCTACGTAGTGTGAGGCGGCGTAGTGGATCACGTGGGCCAGTGCGGGTGCGTTCCTTATCACGTGGGGTTGTGAGGGAGGGGGAAGGTGGGGAGGAACCACTCCAAAGCACGTCTTATGCTCCCCAATATCCCCTAACACGTGGTCGAGCTAGGGTGCGTGAGAAAGCACTTGGTGTTGTCATGGAGGGGGAAGGTGGGGAGGAACCACTCCCCAGCACGTCTTCTGCTCCCCAATATTCCCCTATTTCATCCCCACAGCCTCCTAATGTTCCTCAAGGCCGTAAGGGTAAGGGAAAGGGAAAGGATAAAGGCAGAGGGAAGAGGAGTGACAGTGGGGAAGCCCTCCGCACTCCTTCTCCCCCACCTCCCCAACCAGGATCTCCTCCCCACCTAGACGAAGGCGGTGATGGGGATGATGGGGACGAGGGATTTGTGTCGTGGGATTGGGAGGATGGGAGTGATTTTTCTCCCCTCATTCACCCCTTCACTGAGCAGGGGCGATCTGGCTGCATTGCTCCAGGAATTCATCATAATTCCACCAGGTTGGATTTTTTCCACCTGTTTTTCAGTGAGGCATTTGTTGATCAGATTGTATACCAAACCAACCTGTTTGCAATCGCCCAGCGCCTAGAGAGTGAAAGATTGGGAACAAGGAGTAGGCATTCTATCATCTATGATTACCCTGTCTCCCTTCCAGAAATGTTCTTATTTTTTGCCCTGGTCCTTTTGATGGGTATTATAAGAAAAAATAGAATTCCTGCTTACTGGACTAGGGACCCTGTTATGTTTACCCCAATATTTGGTCAAGTGATGAGTCGTAATCGGTTTCAACAAATTCTAAGTCGCCTCCGTTTCTATGATGCTCATGACCCTGCAAATGCAAACAACACTGATAAAATGAGGCGAATTAGGTTGGTCTTTGATCACCTCAGGCAAACCTTTCGCTCCTCATTCTATCCCTATAGAGACCTCGTCATAGACGAGAGTCTCGTGTTGTGGAGAGGCAATATTTCATTCAGACAGTATATACCCAGCAAAAGGCACCGTTTTGGGTTCAAGATCTTTGTTATGTGTGACTGTAGGACTAGATACGTGCAAGACATAGTCTTGTACACCGGTGCACAGACAGACATAATAGAAGATCGAAGTATTGGACTGTCGGGAGCAGTGGTAAAGACGATGATAGAAGACTACCTTCATCGTGGTCACGTTCTCTACCTCGACAATTGGTACACTAGCCCTCTTCTCGCTCGTTATCTTCACACGCATGAAACGGGAGTCTGTGGAACCGTAAAGGTGAACTGGCGTCACATGGCCAAGCTAGGGCGGAAACTTGCAAGGAATGAGGTTGTCTTCTTCAAAGCCAACAATATCCTTGCAACAATGTGGAACCACAACAGAGAAGTAAGCCTCTTGTCCACGGTTCACCGCCCCTTGATGCACCGTACTGATTCCGTAGATTACCGTAGCGAGAACAGGCGTCGTGTTTGGAAACCTGAGTGTGTTATGGATTACAATATAAACATGCGCCTCGTGGACCAGTCAGACTCCATGATATCGACGGTAGAGTGTGCCAGGACCACGATGAAGTAGTATAAAAAACTGTTCTTTCACTTGCTAGATATCACTGCTCTGAATTGCCACCACCTTCACGCCATGACAGCAGGAGTTCAGGAAACATTTGAAGGGTTTAAGAGGGAGCTCACAAGAGAAATCTTTGCAAAGTATGCTGTTGAAAGGCCCCAACATCGCACCCGCACTGCCCATATTGCCCAAACTCCCCAGAGAATATCCGGCCGCCATTTCCCCACTCCTATCCCTCCCTAGCCAAACAGACCTAGGCCCCAGCGCAGGTGTCACGTGTGCAGTAATTCCCAGGTGAGACTCACCGCACAGAGGAAGGACACCCCCCCCCCCTATGAGTGCGTGCAGTGTGACGTGGGTCTCTGTATTCACCCATGTTTTAGTGAATATCACACTTTGATGCAATTTTAGTATGGTGTGAATGCGACAGGACGCTGAAATTATGAGGTAAATGCGACAGACAGACGCTCAGTGAAATTATCAGTCATGTTGATCTCCAAATATTAGTATAAAGTGCATACGGGTAGAACATAAATGAAAACATTGTATGTAAGTATATAAATATGCCCTAAGTGGAACCTTACATAGCGAGGGTTTTATGATGCGATATTCTGTCGCTCAGTGCAATAAATACGGCCCGTAATTATATAATCATTATTATTGGAAATTCTTACGGGTATAATATAAGTTCAAATTATTGTAAGTGCTGATATATATTCTAAGTCAAATATTCATAGCGTGTGTATAGAGATGCGATTTCCTGACGCTCAGTTGAATGAATAAGGCACGTATTAGTCAAAATAAAAGTCAGCATGTGATAAAGTGAATAATTAGTATATAAGTGTGTGAGTGAATTAGTATATAAGTGTGTGAGTATTATGTTTGTTGAAACATTCCTTGCGAGGGTATTTTCATGCGATATTCTCACGCTCACTTGAATAATGGCAGTAAGTATGTACAGTGCAGTATAGGGGTGTAAACTTGTGTAATGTAAGTGGGAAATTATAAGTGGAGTGAATAAATAAAGTAGATGATGAAACACGAGTGTTTGAGATCGTGGTTGCTACGTGAATATGCGCTAGCATATCGCTATATGCCCTCGTAATGAATGAAAATAATTGAAAACCTTTACAGTGGTGGAGGAAAGGTTCTATGTAAAGGGGAAAATAATTGGAAAGTGATAAAACAATTTGGTATG
>NW_027642712.1:12500-47990 GCF_032717465.1 Coenobita brevimanus | reverse complement strand
GCGTCACTCCGTTGACCGTCGCAACGCCGCAAGATCTGATTCGTAGTCAAGATGTTGTCCAAGAGCAACAGACTGACTCGACACTTGCCTCAGTGCGCAAGAAGCTGGAGGGTAAAGTGATCAAGTATTCACGGGGAGGACAAGCCAGGTTCCTTCGTAAGTGAGGACGGCTGTACCGTGAGTCACAGACACCCCAGGGTGAGGTTTGACTGCAGTTTGTCGTTCCTGCAAAGTATCGCCGAGCAGTGTTTAAATTAGGTCACTGTTCAGCGATGGGAGGTCACATGGGTCAAAAGAAGACCTCTGACCGCATCCATGCTGACTTTTTCTGGCCAGGAATGGGACGGGAAATAACGAGGCTCGTACGTTCTTGTGATGTGTGTCAGCGTACCACTGACCGGGGACGTGTCCGTCCTGCGCCATTGAAGCCAATGCCCATAATCTCTGAACCGTTTGAGAGAGTAGCAGTTGACATAGTTGGGCCAATCTCTCCTAGGGCTAGTGATGGATCAAAGTATATCCTCACTATAGTTGATTTCAGCACACGGTGGCCTGAAGCCGTGGCCCTTAAGAATATAGAGGCCGTCACTGTTGCTGAGGCATTAATTGAAGTGTTCTGTCGTGTAGGTATCCCTAAGGAGGTCTTAAGCGACCGGGGTTCGCAGTTCACTTCGGCAATGATGAACGAAACGTTCAGGTTGCTGTCCATCCGAGGCTTACGAACTACGCCTTACCATCCCATGTGTAACGGGTTGTGTGAGAGGTTCAATGGAACTCTCAAGAAGATGTTGAGGCGCATGACCGCCGAACAGCCAATAGAATGGCCGCGGTTCATTGCTCCTCTTCTATTTGCTTATCGAGAAGCCCCACAGCATTCATTGAAATTCTCACCCTTTGAACTGGTGTATGGGAGGTCGGTCCGGGGCCCACTTCAAGTCCTTCGTGAGTTATGGGACGATGAAGAACCCGACCCTGAAGTCAAGACCACTTACACCTACGTCCTTGATTTGGCTGACCGCCTCCAGTCGACGTGCGAGTTAGCTAAGGAAGAACTGATCAAGGCGCGTGAAGTTCAAAAGGCTTATTATGATAAGAAGGCAAAGCTTCGGAAGTTTAGTCCAGGCGATAAATGCTTGGTATTACTCCCCACTGCCCAGAACAAGTTGTTGGCGCAGTGGAAGGGTCCATTCGATGTAGTAGAGCGCATTTCAGACCTCATCTACATAATACAGATGGGGAATCTTCGTAAAAGGTTCCACATTAACATGTTGAAGGCTTATCATGAGTCAGACCCCGAGGAGACTGGCCTACGAGTAGCTGATGATAGTGACCAGCCACTGGAAGAAACCGGGGCAGCTGCGGTGATCCCAGCTGATGACCATGATGACGAGCCCTTAACCGCTCAGTCCCATCAGGAAGAGACTGTCGGAGATGTTTTTCTTAACCCTGACTTAGCAGTAGGGGACCAAAATGCCTTATGGTCACTGCTCTGTCAGTATGCTGATGTCTTCTCAGACCAACCTAGACTTGCAAAGGTTGCGTGTCATAAAATTGAGTTGACCAGCAATGCTCCTATAAAGGTTAAGCCATATCCGATTCCCATGCGACTACAGGGTGCAGTAGATAAGGAAATTGTTGACATGGAGGCTGCAGGCATTATCGAAAAGTCCTCATCTCCTTACTGTAGTCCGATGGTAGTAGTCCGCAAGAAAGATGGTGGAGTCAGGATTTGTGGCGACTATAGAAGGCTCAATGCAATCACCAAAGTGGATGCTGAGCCAATGGGTGACCATATTGCCATCTTCTCCAAGCTGGCAGGGTCACGATATTTCACGAAGCTCGACCTAGCGAAGGGATTCTTCCAGATTCCCCTTCATCCTGAGAGTCGTCAGTTCACTGCCTTTGCTACTCCTAGGGGGTTGTACCAGTATAAAGTCCTCCCATTTGGACTTACCAATTCCCCAGCAGTATTCAATCGTGCCATGAGACAAGTGCTCCATGGTATTGTAGGAGTAGAGATGTTCGTTGACGATGTCCTCGTTCATTCCGCCACATTGGAGGAGCACCTCAGACTCTTGGAAATTGTCTTCAGTAGACTCCAGAGTTTCAACATGACTGTGAAGCCTAGCAAATGCAAGATTGCTCACAGTGAGGTGGAGTTCCTCGGTCATATTGTTGGCAACAATCACCGCAGGTGTCAGGGTGACAAGATCAGGAAGGTTAAAGAAGCCCCGAGACCCGTGACCAAGAAACAGGTTAGGGCATTTCTTGGCCTAGTGGGATATTATAGGAGTTTTATTCCCAACTTTGCTCTCATTGCCCAACCGTTGTACGAAGTGCTACGGAAATATGCTCCAAACACCATTGAATGGGGAGAAGCGCAAGAGAGATCTTTTGCCACCCTCAAGAATATGTTGTGCAAGGAGCCTATCTTGCAGTTGCCTGATTCCAGCAAACCTTTCATACTGCGCACTGATGCTTCACAAGATGGAGTAGGTGCCGTATTGATGCAGGAATCGGAAGGTGGAATCTTCCCAGTGGCATACCACAGCCGTAGGCTAAAACCCGCCGAGAGGAATTACAGTACTGTCGAGAAGGAACTCTTGGCTGTGGTTGATGGTGTTAAAAAATATTATTATTATTTATTTGGGGCATCATTTGTTCTGGAAACTGACCATATGCCACTCACTAGTCTTAGCACGACCAAGACAGCTAATGCAAGATTGACACGCTGGACACTGTATTTACAGCAGTTTAACCTTGTTGTGAGATACATCAAGGGAAGTGATAACGTAGGTGCAGACCTGATGTCTCGCCTGCTAACTGCTGACTAACATGAGCAGTTGTTGTATGCTGGGTTCCGTGATAGGCATCCTCAGAGATTTGAGTAATCCAAGGACCAGCCTGGTTCCCAGTCAAAAGTGTAGACCTGACGTCTCACTTGATGGCCCCACAGGACACAGTATGTCCAGGGCCTGTACATACACAAGTACTATAGGTTAAGGGGGAGTTCGAGAGAGAACTCCGCAGAGGCGACTTGAGGCTATGGAAGACCCAAGTTTGCACAAGGATTCTCAGCTCCCCGATACTAATATAAGTACTATAGGTTAAGGGGGAGTTCGAGAGAGAACTCCGCAGAGGCGACTTGAGGCTATGGAAGACCCAAGTTTGCACAAGGATTCTCAGCTCCCCGATACTAATATAAGTACTGTAGGTTAAGGGGGAAGTTCTAGAGAGAACTCCGCAAAGGCGACTTGAGGCTATGGAAGACCCAAGTTTGCACAAGGATTCTCAGCTCCCCGATACTAATATAAGTACTGTAGGTTAAGGGGGAAGTTCTAGAGAGAACTCCGCAAAGGCGACTTGAGGCTATGGAAGACCCAAGTTTGCACAAGGATTCTCAGCTCCCCGATACTAATATAAGTATTGTAGGTTAAGGGGAAGTGAGAACTCCGCAAAGGCGACTTGAGGCTATGGAAGACCCAAGTTTGCACAAGGATTCTCAGCTCCCCGATACTAATATAAGTACTGTAGGTTAAGGGGGAAGTGAGAACTCCGCAGAGGCGACTTGAGGCTATGGAAGACCCGAGTTTGCACAAGGATTCTCAGCTCTCCGATACTAATATAAGTACTGTAGGTAAAGGCACAGGTTGAGGACCCGTGTGCGGTTCGAGGCTATGGAAGACCCGAGTTTGCACAGGGATTCTCAGCTTGCCGACCATAATCGTGTGCTATAATTAATGGCGACCTCGAATGTACTTTTCGTAGCATTTACTGACTGCTAGGCAGAGAGAGTAATTGTAACATAATAAAATTTTGTCTCATTGACACTTTTGATGCTCCACCTCAATTGGTTTTGCAGGTTCAGCAATGGGTGAAGCAGTTTTGCTGTGCGGGCCAGCTGATCGTCTGCTGCACGCTGCCGCTTCTCCTCTGCCTTCGTCATCGCCATGTTATTATTTACTGTCATTTTACACGTAGGTACAGTTACACTACACCTGTCACACCTACACCATGTATTACATACACCACGCTACACAACAATTAGTTGTCAGTGTAAATGTAGCGACTTTTCGCTCAGTTTGACCTGAGTACAGGATTTTCACCGTCATCACGGAGTTTTTCCCTCAAGCTTGCTTCTATTAACGTAAATACGAGGTTTTTTCACTCACTGGCGACTGCGACTTTCTCCTGTAGCAGGATAGCCCACACACCACAGTGTGAATCTTGTGTGAATGACTTAGGATGTGTACATATATATATATATCCACAAATTTTTTCCCATAAGGAAAAAATTTAATTTTGTAGGGGCGTAATGTCACGAATCAATTCGCGACATTTCCCTTTTGTGAGAAGCCACGAACTATTAGTGGGAAACTCACTGTGTATCGCTCAGTTAACCGTTTCTCTTTCCATTTCGGAGTATACTTTTCAAAACATTCGTCACTTTCAAAAGTGACCGATTTAATGCACGTCACTAAGTGCTCTACTGAGCGATACAATTGTTTCTTTATTGTTCACCCCTGCTTGCCTCAACCGTTAGCCACGCCTTCTTCCGGTGGCTTGTGCGTCCTGCCTATACAATGCATTTGAATTCAGTCTAGTTGTGGCTTTGACGGAGAGAGGTCCTGTGCTCCAGAAGTGTGAGAGGTCAGCTAGCACCCAAGCTCCACAGAGTACAGTTTCTCCAAACTCCCACCCCTTGGTGATACAAAGCATTCATCGTTCAGTATTTCCTTTTGTTTTCGTAGTCTTAAGAGTTTAGTTAAGGTGTTTTTTTCCTAGGCGTAAGTATTTAGCTTTTGTGTGAGTGAGTGAGTGCGGTCTCATTGATTTGATTTGAAATGTAACGTTAAATTTATTTTTTGTAATCAATAAATTTAACAGTTCTTTTTCTTGAGCTTAATGTAAAGTAAAATCTTGTTTCATTTCTCCAAATTAAGCTTATTTTCCATATAGCTCCTAGCTTGCATAAACGTTTGCCTTCATAACTGGTACTTAGACCAGTCTTGTTGTATTAACTTAATATCCGTTGTGCCACCTAGGAGTTTAAGCATCAGCAAGAACCTGTTATTATTATTAGTATTAGTTATTTATTGTCAGGGGTGAAGTAACTTTCTCCAGAGGCTAACAGTACTAATTCAGCAATTGTGAGTAATTAGTCTCTGCTGTGTACTGTTGAGAAAGTTTATAAATTCTCGTTCTTAGAGAATCGTAGCAAGTCAGCATAAAGTAATCGTTGCTTGATGTAGCAAGACAATCATTGTCTCTGTTCTTCAAAATTATTGAATATTATTATCAATTAAAATAATATTTAAGCATTTATTTAAAAAACACCGTGATATTTTAAAAACCCCGTGACAATTGGCGACCTCATTCCAGGATATTAACTCCTAGCTATAAAGCTATTCACGAGATAGTGCTCACTCGTTCATATTTAGGTATTTATAATTAAAGTTTATAGACACAAGTTTACTGGTGTTTACCGTTAATTTAGCAAGTGAATTTTGCTTTATCAATCCATAGAGTACTTAACTCTAGTTTATTCTTGGTAACGCCAGACGATTTTATTCGCTCCTGGGTAGTCGCTACCCATTGTGTCTATTATTGAGTCTTCCCAGTCATTCACATTTTGATTTATTCTTTGCCAGTTAACTAGATAAGACTGGTCACCACTAGCTTGTGTCTGTATTCTTTACTTGTGTTTATTAGTATTCGTCGCTAAGCAGTCAGTACTCAATTTCGGTTTGCTTAATAGATTAGCGCCATGGCTACTACTGTATTTTTACAGGAAGCCAAAGAAATGGGTCTTTCGGACCCAACCGAAATTAAAGAGTATATACTCTCACAGCATAATCAGGAGCAGCAGCG
Organism: Coenobita brevimanus; assembly: GCF_032717465.1. Classification (NCBI taxonomy): domain Eukaryota; kingdom Metazoa; phylum Arthropoda; class Malacostraca; order Decapoda; family Coenobitidae; genus Coenobita; species Coenobita brevimanus. Next base: position 42,119 of record NW_027642712.1, on the reverse strand, counting down.
CGAGAATGATGCCCGTGAAGAGCGTAAGATTCAGCGCGAATACGAGCGAGAACAGCGTGAGGAACGCGAAAAGGAGCGCGAGTACGAGCGAGAACAGCGCGAATACGAGCAGAAACAACGCGAGCTCGAGTTAGAAAAAGAGCGACAACAGCGCGAACACGAGCTAGTACAAGAGCGAGAACAGCGCGAATACGAGCGTGAACAACGAGACAGAGAACGAGAACACGAACGTGCCGAGCGAGAAGCACGCGAGAGACTTGAACTTGAAGTGCTGAAGCTCAAGCGAGATTCCTTGGCTTCAGACACGTCTGCTGCAGTTGGTCCAAGCTCCACGAGCGTTTCCCCTGCACATGTCCTGGCGACCCCACGCATCAAGCTTCCTTCATATAAGGAAAGCAAGCGAATCGAGCCGTACATAGCTCGTTTTGAGGACATGGCAGACATGTATCAACTGGATGACGCAGCTAAGCGGCTTCAGTTTCTTAGCCTATTTGAGGGCCCTGCCCTCGATATTCTCCACAGAATTCGTGGAGACAATCTCATATATGAGATGATGAAAGCTGCACTCATTAAGGCGTATGGTCTCACAGTAGACGACGCCAAAGTTCAGTTCATGCGAGCTCGTCTCCAAGACAAGGAGACAGCTGTTCAGTTCCTTGATCGTCTCACAGCTTACTTAAATGAGTGGATGGAGAAAGATGAAACTCCTTCCACGCGTGAGGGGATAATTGACCTTTTGCTGCGTACACAGCTAGAGAGGTCGTGGCCTGCTGAGCTCATAGCACAGCTTAAGATCTGCCAGGTGAAAGATGCCAGCCAAATGGCAGAAAAGGCTGACACATTCTTTACTGCATACGGGTATCAAACTCGTAAGCAAAACACCTGGAGCAGAAAAGATACTGCCAAGTCTGGGAAGCCGTCTCAGACTGAATCCCAGCACCAAGGCCGTTCTCAGAGTAATGGTCAAGGTCCAAGCAAACCACAGAAGGACCAGGGGCAAAATACACAGCAGCCTGCTTGGAAGCGGTACAACAAGCACCCCAACCAGCAGCAGTTCCCCAAGCAGCAGCAGCAGCAGCAGCAATACAAGGGCAAGCCACGTAACCCTCAGTCAGGTCAATTAGTGTATCGGAGGCAGGAGGCAAATGCAGCCTTCATTCCACAAGTACCCGGTGGTGCCATCTCTACCAGTACAGGTACTTCCCAACAGTTCACAAGTCCCCCTCCGACCATGAACTCTCCTCAGACACCTAGTTCCCAGGGCGCCACGTTTGCTGCATCGGTTGTTCCGCAGTCTCATGAATGACTGGCTGCTACCTCCTCAGACCCTTCCACCAGCAACACTGCCTTTCTTGTTCAGCCAGGGTCTGTGGGAGGTGTTTCTGTAAATGTCCTGAGGGACAATGGTTCCTCAGGTTGCTCTGTTAAGCAAAGTTTAGTTCGGCCTGATGAGTATACAGGTCGACAGATCCAAGTTAGACTTATTGATGGATCAGTGAGATTGTTCCCTGAGGCACGTATCCAGGTGGCATCTCCATTTTATACTGGTACGACACTTGCAGTTGTCATGCCAGAACCTCTATTTGACCTCATATTAGGCAACATACCTGGCATCAAAAATAGTTGTGCCGTAGATGTTGCTACTCAGACTTCGGCTGCTGCGATAACACGAGCCATGGCCAAGGCTCCAAATCGCGTCACTCCGTTGACCGTCGCAACGCCGCAAGATCTGATTCGTAGTCAAGATGTTGTCCAAGAGCAACAGACTGACTCGACACTTGCCTCAGTGCGCAAGAAGCTGGAGGGTAAAGTGATCAAGTATTCGCGGGGAGGACAAGCCAGGTTCCTTCGTAAGTGAGGACGGCTGTACCGTGAGTCACAGACACCCCAGGGTGAGGTTTGACTGCAGTTTGTCGTTCCTGCAAAGTATCGCCGAGCAGTGTTTAAATTAGGTCACTGTTCAGCGATGGGAGGTCACATGGGTCAAAAGAAGACCTCTGACCGCATCCATGCTGACTTTTTCTGGCCAGGAATGGGACGGGAAATAACGAGGCTCGTACGTTCTTGTGATGTGTGTCAGCGTACCACTGACCGGGGACGTGTCCGTCCTGCGCCATTGAAGCCAATGCCCATAATCTCTGAACCGTTTGAGAGAGTAGCAGTTGACATAGTTGGGCCAATCTCTCCTAGGGCTAGTGATGGATCAAAGTATATCCTCACTATAGTTGATTTCAGCACACGGTGGCCTGAAGCCGTGGCCCTTAAGAATATAGAGGCCGTCACTGTTGCTGAGGCATTAATTGAAGTGTTCTGTCGTGTAGGTATCCCTAAGGAGGTCTTAAGCGACCGGGGTTCGCAGTTCACTTCGGCAATGATGAACGAAACGTTCAGGTTGCTGTCCATCCGAGGCTTACGAACTACGCCTTACCATCCCATGTGTAACGGGTTGTGTGAGAGGTTCAATGGAACTCTCAAGAAGATGTTGAGGCGCATGACCGCCGAACAGCCAATAGAATGGCCGCGGTTCATTGCTCCTCTTCTATTTGCTTATCGAGAAGCCCCACAGCATTCATTGAAATTCTCACCCTTTGAACTGGTGTATGGGAGGTCGGTCCGGGGCCCACTTCAAGTCCTTCGTGAGTTATGGGACGATGAAGAACCCGACCCTGAAGTCAAGACCACTTACACCTACGTCCTTGATTTGGCTGACCGCCTCCAGTCGACGTGCGAGTTAGCTAAGGAAGAACTGATCAAGGCGCGTGAAGTTCAAAAGGCTTATTATGATAAGAAGGCAAAGCTTCGGAAGTTTAGTCCAGGCGATAAATGCTTGGTATTACTCCCCACTGCCCAGAACAAGTTGTTGGCGCAGTGGAAGGGTCCATTCGATGTAGTAGAGCGCATTTCAGACCTCATCTACATACAGATGGGGAATCTTCGTAAAAGGTTCCACATTAACATGTTGAAGGCTTATCATGAGTCAGACCCCGAGGAGACTGGCCTACGAGTAGCTGATGATAGTGACCAGCCACTGGAAGAAACCGGGGCAGCTGCGGTGATCCCAGCTGATGACCATGATGACGAGCCCTTAACCGCTCAGTCCCATCAGGAAGAGACTGTCGGAGATGTTTTTCTTAACCCTGACTTAGCAGTAGGGGACCAAAATGCCTTATGGTCACTGCTCTGTCAGTATGCTGATGTCTTCTCAGACCAACCTAGACTTGCAAAGGTTGCGTGTCATAAAATTGAGTTGACCAGCAATGCTCCTATAAAGGTTAAGCCATATCCGATTCCCATGCGACTACAGGGTGCAGTAGATAAGGAAATTGTTGACATGGAGGCTGCAGGCATTATCGAAAAGTCCTCATCTCCTTACTGTAGTCCGATGGTAGTAGTCCGCAAGAAAGATGGTGGAGTCAGGATTTGTGGCGACTATAGAAGGCTCAATGCAATCACCAAAGTGGATGCTGAGCCAATGGGTGACCATATTGCCATCTTCTCCAAGCTGGCAGGGTCACGATATTTCACGAAGCTCGACCTAGCGAAGGGATTCTTCCAGATTCCCCTTCATCCTGAGAGTCGTCAGTTCACTGCCTTTGCTACTCCTAGGGGGTTGTACCAGTATAAAGTCCTCCCATTTGGACTTACCAATTCCCCAGCAGTATTCAATCGTGCCATGAGACAAGTGCTCCATGGTATTGTAGGAGTAGAGATGTTCGTTGACGATGTCCTCGTTCATTCCGCCACATTGGAGGAGCACCTCAGACTCTTGGAAATTGTCTTCAGTAGACTCCAGAGTTTCAACATGACTGTGAAGCCTAGCAAATGCAAGATTGCTCACAGTGAGGTGGAGTTCCTCGGTCATATTGTTGGCAACAATCACCGCAGGTGTCAGGGTGACAAGATCAGGAAGGTTAAAGAAGCCCCGAGACCCGTGACCAAGAAACAGGTTAGGGCATTTCTTGGCCTAGTGGGATATTATAGGAGTTTTATTCCCAACTTTGCTCTCATTGCCCAACCGTTGTACGAAGTGCTACGGAAATATGCTCCAAACACCATTGAATGGGGAGAAGCGCAAGAGAGATCTTTTGCCACCCTCAAGAATATGTTGTGCAAGGAGCCTATCTTGCAGTTGCCTGATTCCAGCAAACCTTTCATACTGCGCACTGATGCTTCACAAGATGGAGTAGGTGCCGTATTGATGCAGGAATCGGAAGGTGGAATCTTCCCAGTGGCATACCACAGCCGTAGGCTAAAACCCGCCGAGAGGAATTACAGTACTGTCGAGAAGGAACTCTTGGCTGTGGTTGATGGTGTTAAAAAATATTATTATTATTTATTTGGGGCATCATTTGTTCTGGAAACTGACCATATGCCACTCACTAGTCTTAGCACGACCAAGACAGCTAATGCAAGATTGACACGCTGGACACTGTATTTACAGCAGTTTAACCTTGTTGTGAGATACATCAAGGGAAGTGATAACGTAGGTGCAGACCTGATGTCTCGCCTGCTAACTGCTGACTAACATGAGCAGTTGTTGTATGCTGGGTTCCGTGATAGGCATCCTCAGAGATTTGAGTAATCCAAGGACCAGCCTGGTTCCCAGTCAAAAGTGTAGACCTGACGTCTCACTTGATGGCCCCACAGGACACAGTATGTCCAGGGCCTGTACATACACAAGTACTATAGGTTAAGGGGGAGTTCGAGAGAGAACTCCGCAGAGGCGACTTGAGGCTATGGAAGACCCAAGTTTGCACAAGGATTCTCAGCTCCCCGATACTAATATAAGTACTATAGGTTAAGGGGGAGTTCGAGAGAGAACTCCGCAGAGGCGACTTGAGGCTATGGAAGACCCAAGTTTGCACAAGGATTCTCAGCTCCCCGATACTAATATAAGTACTGTAGGTTAAGGGGGAAGTTCTAGAGAGAACTCCGCAAAGGCGACTTGAGGCTATGGAAGACCCAAGTTTGCACAAGGATTCTCAGCTCCCCGATACTAATATAAGTACTGTAGGTTAAGGGGGAAGTTCTAGAGAGAACTCCGCAAAGGCGACTTGAGGCTATGGAAGACCCAAGTTTGCACAAGGATTCTCAGCTCCCCGATACTAATATAAGTATTGTAGGTTAAGGGGGAAGTGAGAACTCCGCAAAGGCGACTTGAGGCTATGGAAGACCCAAGTTTGCACAAGGATTCTCAGCTCCCCGATACTAATATAAGTACTGTAGGTTAAGGGGGAAGTGAGAACTCCGCAGAGGCGACTTGAGGCTATGGAAGACCCGAGTTTGCACAAGGATTCTCAGCTCTCCGATACTAATATAAGTACTGTAGGTAAAGGCACAGGTTGAGGACCCGTGTGCGGTTCGAGGCTATGGAAGACCCGAGTTTGCACAGGGATTCTCAGCTTGCCGACCATAATCGTGTGCTATAATTAATGGCGACCTCGAATGTACGTCGTAGCACTGACTGCTAGGCAGAGAGAGTAATTGTAACATAATAAAATTTTGTCTCATTGACACTTTTGATGCTCCACCTCAATTGGTTTTGCAGGTTCAGCAATGGGTGAAGCAGTTTTGCTGTGCGGGCCAGCTGATCGTCTGCTGCACGCTGCCGCTTCTCCTCTGCCTTCGTCATCGCCATGTTATTATTTACTGTCATTTTACACGTAGGTACAGTTACACTACACCTGTCACACCTACACCATGTATTACATACACCACGCTACACAACAATTAGTTGTCAGTGTAAATGTAGCGACTTTTCGCTCAGTTTGACCTGAGTACAGGATTTTCACCGTCATCACGGAGTTTTTCCCTCAAGCTTGCTTCTATTAACGTAAATACGAGGTTTTTTCACTCACTGGCGACTGCGACTTTCTCCTGTAGCAGGATAGCCCACACACCACAGTGTGAATCTTGTGTGAATGACTTAGGATGTGTACATATATATATATATCCACAAATTTTTTCCCATAAGGAAAAAATTTAATTTTGTAGGGGCGTAATGTCACGAATCAATTCGCGACATTTCCCTTTTGTGAGAAGCCACGAACTATTAGTGGGAAACTCACTGTGTATCGCTCAGTTAACCGTTTCTCTTTCCATTTCGGAGTATACTTTTCAAAACATTCGTCACTTTCAAAAGTGACCGATTTAATGCACGTCACTAAGTGCTCTACTGAGCGATACAATTGTTTCTTTATTGTTCACCCCTGCTTGCCTCAACCGTTAGCCACGCCTTCTTCCGGTGGCTTGTGCGTCCTGCCTATACATCATTTGAATTCAGTCTAGTTGTGGCTTTGACGGAGAGAGGTCCTGTGCTCCAGAAGTGTGAGAGGTCAGCTAGCACCCAAGCTCCACAGAGTACAGTTTCTCCAAACTCCCACCCCTTGGTGATACAAAGCATTCATCGTTCAGTATTTCCTTTTGTTTTCGTAGTCTTAAGAGTTTAGTTAAGGTGTTTTTTTCCTAGGCGTAAGTATTTAGCTTTTGTGTGAGTGAGTGAGTGCGGTCTCATTGATTTGATTTGAAATGTAACGTTAAATTTATTTTTTGTAATCAATAAATTTAACAGTTCTTTTTCTTGAGCTTAATGTAAAGTAAAATCTTGTTTCATTTCTCCAAATTAAGCTTATTTTCCATATAGCTCCTAGCTTGCATAAACGTTTGCCTTCATAACTGGTACTTAGACCAGTCTTGTTGTATTAACTTAATATCCGTTGTGCCACCTAGGAGTTTAAGCATCAGCAAGAACCTGTTATTATTATTAGTATTAGTTATTTATTGTCAGGGGTGAAGTAACTTTCTCCAGAGGCTAACAGTACTAATTCAGCAATTGTGAGTAATTAGTCTCTGCTGTGTACTGTTGAGAAAGTTTATAAATTCTCGTTCTTAGAGAATCGTAGCAAGTCAGCATAAAGTAATCGTTGCTTGATGTAGCAAGACAATCATTGTCTCTGTTCTTCAAAATTATTGAATATTATTATCAATTAAAATAATATTTAAGCATTTATTTAAAAAACACCGTGATATTTTAAAAACCCCGTGACAATTGGCGACCTCATTCCAGGATATTAACTCCTAGCTATAAAGCTATTCACGAGATAGTGCTCACTCGTTCATATTTAGGTATTTATAATTAAAGTTTATAGACACAAGTTTACTGGTGTTTACCGTTAATTTAGCAAGTGAATTTTGCTTTATCAATCCATAGAGTACTTAACTCTAGTTTATTCTTGGTAACGCCAGACGATTTTATTCGCTCCTGGGTAGTCGCTACCCATTGTGTCTATTATTGAGTCTTCCCAGTCATTCACATTTTGATTTATTCTTTGCCAGTTAACTAGATAAGACTGGTCACCACTAGCTTGTGTCTGTATTCTTTACTTGTGTTTATTAGTATTCGTCGCTAAGCAGTCAGTACTCAATTTCGGTTTGCTTAATAGATTAGCGCCATGGCTACTACTGTATTTTTACAGGAAGCCAAAGAAATGGGTCTTTCGGACCCAACCGAAATTAAAGAGTATATACTCTCACAGCATAATCAGGAGCAGCAGCGAGAATGATGCCCGTGAAGAGCGTAAGATTCAGCGCGAATACGAGCGAGAACAGCGTGAGGAACGCGAAAAGGAGCGCGAGTACGAGCGAGAACAGCGCGAATACGAGCAGAAACAACGCGAGCTCGAGTTAGAAAAAGAGCGACAACAGCGCGAACACGAGCTAGTACAAGAGCGAGAACAGCGCGAATACGAGCGTGAACAACGAGACAGAGAACGAGAACACGAACGTGCCGAGCGAGAAGCACGCGAGAGACTTGAACTTGAAGTGCTGAAGCTCAAGCGAGATTCCTTGGCTTCAGACACGTCTGCTGCAGTTGGTCCAAGCTCCACGAGCGTTTCCCCTGCACATGTCCTGGCGACCCCACGCATCAAGCTTCCTTCATATAAGGAAAGCAAGCGAATCGAGCCGTACATAGCTCGTTTTGAGGACATGGCAGACATGTATCAACTGGATGATGCAGCTAAGCGGCTTCAGTTTCTTAGCCTATTTGAGGGCCCTGCCCTCGATATTCTCCACAGAATTCGTGGAGACAATCTCATATATGAGATGATGAAAGCTGCACTCATTAAGGCGTATGGTCTCACAGTAGACGACGCCAAAGTTCAGTTCATGCGAGCTCGTCTCCAAGACAAGGAGACAGCTGTTCAGTTCCTTGATCGTCTCACAGCTTACTTAAATGAGTGGATGGAGAAAGATGAAACTCCTTCCGCGCGTGAGGGGATAATTGACCTTTTGCTGCGTACACAGCTAGAGAGGTCGTGGCCTGCTGAGCTCATAGCACAGCTTAAGATCTGCCAGGTGAAAGATGCCAGCCAAATGGCAGAAAAGGCTGACACATTCTTTACTGCATACGGGTATCAAACTCGTAAGCAAAACACCTGGAGCAGAAAAGATACTGCCAAGTCTGGGAAGCCGTCTCAGACTGAATCCCAGCACCAAGGCCGTTCTCAGAGTAATGGTCAAGGTCCAAGCAAACCACAGAAGGACCAGGGGCAAAATACACAGCAGCCTGCTTGGAAGCGGTACAACAAGCACCCCAACCAGCAGCAGTTCCCCAAGCAGCAGCAGCAGCAGCAGCAATACAAGGGCAAGCCACGTAACCCTCAGTCAGGTCAATTAGTGTATCGGAGGCAGGAGGCAAATGCAGCCTTCATTCCACAAGTACCCGGTGGTGCCATCTCTACCAGTACAGGTACTTCCCAACAGTTCACAAGTCCCCCTCCGACCATGAACTCTCCTCAGACACCTAGTTCCCAGGGCGCCACGTTTGCTGCATCGGTTGTTCCGCAGTCTCATGAATGACTGGCTGCTACCTCCTCAGACCCTTCCACCAGCAACACTGCCTTTCTTGTTCAGCCAGGGTCTGTGGGAGGTGTTTCTGTAAATGTCCTGAGGGACAATGGTTCCTCAGGTTGCTCTGTTAAGCAAAGTTTAGTTCGGCCTGATGAGTATACAGGTCGACAGATCCAAGTTAGACTTATTGATGGATCAGTGAGATTGTTCCCTGAGGCACGTATCCAGGTGGCATCTCCATTTTATACTGGTACGACACTTGCAGTTGTCATGCCAGAACCTCTATTTGACCTCATATTAGGCAACATACCTGGCATCAAAAATAGTTGTGCCGTAGATGTTGCTACTCAGACTTCGGCTGCTGCGATAACACGAGCCATGGCCAAGGCTCCAAATCGCGTCACTCCGTTGACCGTCGCAACGCCGCAAGATCTGATTCGTAGTCAAGATGTTGTCCAAGAGCAACAGACTGACTCGACACTTGCCTCAGTGCGCAAGAAGCTGGAGGGTAAAGTGATCAAGTATTCGCGGGGAGGACAAGCCAGGTTCCTTCGTAAGTGAGGACGGCTGTACCGTGAGTCACAGACACCCCAGGGTGAGGTTTGACTGCAGTTTGTCGTTCCTGCAAAGTATCGCCGAGCAGTGTTTAAATTAGGTCACTGTTCAGCGATGGGAGGTCACATGGGTCAAAAGAAGACCTCTGACCGCATCCATGCTGACTTTTCTGGCCAGGAATGGGACGGGAAATAACGAGGCTCGTACGTTCTTGTGATGTGTGTCAGCGTACCACTGACCGGGACGTGTCCGTCCTGCGCCATTGAAGCCAATGCCCATAATCTCTGAACCGTTTGAGAGAGTAGCAGTTGACATAGTTGGGCCAATCTCTCCTAGGGCTAGTGATGGATCAAAGTATATCCTCACTATAGTTGATTTCAGCACACGGTGGCCTGAAGCCGTGGCCCTTAAGAATATAGAGGCCGTCACTGTTGCTGAGGCATTAATTGAAGTGTTCTGTCGTGTAGGTATCCCTAAGGAGGTCTTAAGCGACCGGGGTTCGCAGTTCACTTCGGCAATGATGAACGAAACGTTCAGGTTGCTGTCCATCCGAGGCTTACGAACTACGCCTTACCATCCCATGTGTAACGGGTTGTGTGAGAGGTTCAATGGAACTCTCAAGAAGATGTTGAGGCGCATGACCGCCGAACAGCCAATAGAATGGCCGCGGTTCATTGCTCCTCTTCTATTTGCTTATCGAGAAGCCCCACAGCATTCATTGAAATTCTCACCCTTTGAACTGGTGTATGGGAGGTCGGTCCGGGGCCCACTTCAAGTCCTTCGTGAGTTATGGGACGATGAAGAACCCGACCCTGAAGTCAAGACCACTTACACCTACGTCCTTGATTTGGCTGACCGCCTCCAGTCGACGTGCGAGTTAGCTAAGGAAGAACTGATCAAGGCGCGTGAAGTTCAAAAGGCTTATTATGATAAGAAGGCAAAGCTTCGGAAGTTTAGTCCAGGCGATAAATGCTTGGTATTACTCCCCACTGCCCAGAACAAGTTGTTGGCGCAGTGGAAGGGTCCATTCGATGTAGTAGAGCGCATTTCAGACCTCATCTACATACAGATGGGGAATCTTCGTAAAAGGTTCCACATTAACATGTTGAAGGCTTATCATGAGTCAGACCCCGAGGAGACTGGCCTACGAGTAGCTGATGATAGTGACCAGCCACTGGAAGAAACCGGGGCAGCTGCGGTGATCCCAGCTGATGACCATGATGACGAGCCCTTAACCGCTCAGTCCCATCAGGAAGAGACTGTCGGAGATGTTTTTCTTAACCCTGACTTAGCAGTAGGGGACCAAAATGCCTTATGGTCACTGCTCTGTCAGTATGCTGATGTCTTCTCAGACCAACCTAGACTTGCAAAGGTTGCGTGTCATAAAATTGAGTTGACCAGCAATGCTCCTATAAAGGTTAAGCCATATCCGATTCCCATGCGACTACAGGGTGCAGTAGATAAGGAAATTGTTGACATGGAGGCTGCAGGCATTATCGAAAAGTCCTCATCTCCTTACTGTAGTCCGATGGTATAGTCTGTCTCAGGAAAAACGAATGTAGAATATCGTCTGTTTTACTCCAAAGTCACTGTCAAAGGCCGAAGGCATCTGATTTAACGACCTGTGGGAATACAAGCTGGCCAGGGACAACCCTGAGGGCAAGAGGCGCGCGCACACACACACACACACACACACACACACACACACACACAATCATTGAATGGGTATAAGTGACCCGCTATGCTCACAGGTCAATATGAACTGTGGTTCCTGTTTTTGGATGCAACTTTTTTTTTTTTTTTTTTTTTTTGTTACAAAGCGCTAAAAATAAACGAAAAATATTGGACCAGTTATTCGTTGTATATTTAGATTTAATAGCATATTATTCCTTTTATTTTATTTATTTATTTATTTTTTTTTGAGCTTGATTCGCCTGTCATCAAGAATTTGTAAGTTGGCATTTCAGGTCACAGCACCTCCGGACTGACTCTCTCTCCAAACCTCTGCTTCCGTCCTTTCTTGTCTCCCTCCTCCCTCCCCCATCTACCCTCTCTCTCTCTCTCTCGTGTGTGTGTGTGTGTGTGTGTGTGTGTGTGCAATCATTATCATGACTAATGGTATGCTTTGTATTGGAAAGTAAAGATGAGGAGAAATATTGTGGAATCTATGGCGAATATTGTGGCAGAAGAGTGTAGACATGTATGAAGGTGAACGTTAATTGGCCCACAGGGAATTAATGACAGTTCCACATGCTGACGTCTCGAGGGGACTTCTTGTAGTTGTTCTCTATAAATATATTCCAATGTTTTATTTATTTTATAATACTTATATCACAGTTAAGTTATACTTTGCATTGACATTATTATTCACTACTACAGAACCTTGAGAGAGAGAGAGAGAGAGAGGGGGGGGAGGTCATTCCCAGGGGACAAGTGGTCACTCCTCACCTCTCTCTCTCTCTCTCTCTCTCTCTCTCTCTCTCTCTAGCATGCAGACCCACCCCCCCTGAACTCAAAACATCATCCTTCCTGCCTTCCTGTCCATCCCCATCCCCTCTCTTCACCTAGCTTTTTGCCCACATACACAACATTTGCACACACACACACACACACACACACACACACACACACACACACACGTTTTTTTAAATAACTGACGACCTACCAAAAAATCTATCATTATATCAGAATATATATATATATATATATATATATATATATATATATATATATATATATATATATATATATGTATATATATATATATATATATATATATATATATATATATATATATATATATATATACACAACTTAGAACTATAAAACTTATATGTAAACTTCAGGAAACTGGCAAATGAGGATCTCCCCTTAGAAAATTCCTTGGTGCGCCCCTGCTGGACACTGATAGATAAATAGAGGCTTCACATTGTTTTATTACTTAAGCGTCGTGTGTGTGTGTGTGTGTGTGTGTGTGTGTGTGTGTGTGTGTGTGTGTTTTCATAGTGACGGGATGGGGGCAGGGGGATTCCACCAGTGAAGAAGGTTTAGATGAGGAAGACATGAATATCGAGTGATAGAGAGAGAGAGAGAGAGAGAGAGAGAGAGAGATTGTATTTTCAATGTAAATTTTAGAATATAATGAATATTTATAAGGAAATGCTACTGTTGATCCTTCGATCAGTAATATTATTGTAAATCAGTTTATGTTTTTTCATAAAGAATAGTAATAAAACAATAAACTAAAATAAAATAATTTTTCTTCATCTTTCATGGCTTCCCAACCCCTCCCCACATTCCGACCCGGGCCACTCCCATCCTACATCCCTCCTCATATGGACCGATATCAGAACATAAGAAGAGAGGATAACTGCAGTAGGCCGGTTGGCCCATGCTAGGCAGCACTGACAGATAAATAGAGGCTACACATTGTTTTATTATTTAAGCGTCGTGTGTGTGTGTGTGTGTGTGTGTGTGTAGAGGAAAGAAAACGGAAGAGGGAAGGAGGAAGGTTAAGAATCCCGAGGGGACCTCTTAATCCTTCACACGGTCACTCGTGTTCCGATTTTGGCAAAGGCTTTGTAAAATTCTCTCATTCATCTTTCCTGAGAAAGGTTATAGTAGTCCGCAAGAAAGATGGTGGAGTCAGGATTTGTGGCGATTATAGAAGGCTCAATGCAATCACCAAAGTGGATGCTGAGCCAATGGGTGACCATATTGCCATCTTCTCCAAGCTGGCAGGGTCACGATATTTCACGAAGCTCGACCTAGCGAAGGGATTCTTCCAGATTCCCCTTCATCCTGAGAGTCGTCAGTTCACTGCCTTTGCTACTCCTAGGGGGTTGTACCAGTATAAAGTCCTCCCATTTGGACTTACCAATTCCCCAGCAGTACTCAATCGTGCCATGAGACAAGTGCTCCATGGTATTGTAGGAGTAGAGATGTTCGTTGACGATGTCCTCGTTCATTCCGCCACATTGGAGGAGCACCTCAGACTCTTGGAAATTGTCTTCAGTAGACTCCAGAGTTTCAACATGACTGTGAAGCCTAGCAAATGCAAGATTGCTCACAGTGAGGTGGAGTTCCTCGGTCATATTGTTGGCAACAATCACCGCAGGTGTCAGGGTGACAAGATCAGGAAGGTTAAAGAAGCCCCGAGACCCGTGACCAAGAAACAGGTTAGGGCATTTCTTGGCCTAGTGGGATATTATAGGAGTTTTATTCCCAACTTTGCTCTCATTGCCCAACCGTTGTACGAAGTGCTACGGAAATATGCTCCAAACACCATTGAATGGGGAGAAGCGCAAGAGAGATCTTTTGCCACCCTCAAGAATATGTTGTGCAAGGAGCCTATCTTGCAGTTGCCTGATTCCAGCAAACCTTTCATACTGCGCACTGATGCTTCACAAGATGGAGTAGGTGCCGTATTGATGCAGGAATCGGAAGGTGGAATCTTCCCAGTGGCATACCACAGCCGTAGGCTAAAACCCGCCGAGAGGAATTACAGTACTGTCGAGAAGGAACTCTTGGCTGTGGTTGATGGTGTTAAAAAATATTATTATTATTTATTTGGGGCATCATTTGTTCTGGAAACTGACCATATGCCACTCACTAGTCTTAGCACGACCAAAACAGCTAATGCAAGATTGACACGCTGGACACTGTATTTACAGCAGTTTAACCTTGTTGTGAGATACATCAAGGGAAGTGATAACGTAGGTGCAGACCTGATGTCTCGCCTGCTAACTGCTGACTAACATGAGCAGTTGTTGTATGCTGGGTTCCGTGATAGGCATCCTCAGAGATTTGAGTAATCCAAGGACCAGCCTGGTTCCCAGTCAAAAGTGTAGACCTGACGTCTCACTTGATGGCCCCACAGGACACAGTATGTCCAGGGCCTGTACATACACAAGTACTATAGGTTAAGGGGGAGTTCGAGAGAGAACTCCGCAGAGGCGACTTGAGGCTATGGAAGACCCAAGTTTGCACAAGGATTCTCAGCTCCCCGATACTAATATAAGTACTATAGGTTAAGGGGGAGTTCGAGAGAGAACTCCGCAGAGGCGACTTGAGGCTATGGAAGACCCAAGTTTGCACAAGGATTCTCAGCTCCCCGATACTAATATAAGTACTGTAGGTTAAGGGGGAAGTTCTAGAGAGAACTCCGCAAAGGCGACTTAAGGCTATGGAAGACCCAAGTTTGCACAAGGATTCTCAGCTCCCCGATACTAATATAAGTACTGTAGGTTAAGGGGGAAGTTCTAGAGAGAACTCCGCAAAGGCGACTTGAGGCTATGGAAGACCCAAGTTTGCACAAGGATTCTCAGCTCCCCGATACTAATATAAGTATTGTAGGTTAAGGGGGAAGTGAGAACTCCGCAAAGGCGACTTGAGGCTATGGAAGACCCAAGTTTGCACAAGGATTCTCAGCTCCCCGATACTAATATAAGTACTGTAGGTTAAGGGGGAAGTGAGAACTTCGCAGAGGCGACTTGAGGCTATGGAAGACCCGAGTTTGCACAAGGATTCTCAGCTCTCCGATACTAATATAAGTACTGTAGGTAAAGGCACAGGTTGAGGACCCGTGTGCGGTTCGAGGCTATGGAAGACCCGAGTTTGCACAGGGATTCTCAGCTTGCCGACCATAATCGTGTGCTATAATTAATGGCGACCTCGAATGTACGTCGTAGCACTGACTGCTAGGCAGAGAGAGTAATTGTAACATAATAAAATTTTGTCTCATTGACACTTTTGATGCTCCACCTCAATTGGTTTTGCAGGTTCAGCAATGGGTGAAGCAGTTTTGCTGTGCGGGCCAGCTGATCGTCTGCTGCACGCTGCCGCTTCTCCTCTGCCTTCGTCATCGCCATGTTATTATTTACTGTCATTTTACACGTAGGTACAGTTACACTACACCTGTCACACCTACACCATGTATTACATACACCACGCTACACAACAATTAGTTGTCAGTGTAAATGTAGCGACTTTTCGCTCAGTTTGACCTGAGTACAGGATTTTCACCGTCATCACAGAGTTTTTCCCTCAAGCTTGCTTCTATTAACGTAAATACGAGGTTTTTCACTCACTGGCGACTGCGACTTTCTCCTGTAGCAGGATAGCCCACACACCACAGTGTGAATCTTGTGTGAATGACTTAGGATGTGTACATATATATATATATCCACAAATTTTTTCCCATAAGGAAAAAATTTAATTTTGTAGGGCGTAATGTCACGAACCAATTCGCGACATTTCCCTTTTGTGAGAAGCCACGAACTATTAGTGGGAAACTCACTGTGTATCGCTCAGTTAACCGTTTCTCTTTCCATTTCGGAGTATACTTTTCAAAACATTCGTCACTTTCAAAAGTGACCGATTTAATGCACGTCACTAAGTGCTCTACTGAAGCGATACAATTGTTTCTTTATTGTTCACCCCTGCTTGCCTCAACCGTTAGCCACGCCTTCTTCCGGTGGCTTGTGCGTCCTGCCTATACATCATTTGAATTCAGTCTAGTTGTGGCTTTGACGGAGAGAGGTCCTGTGCTCCAGAAGTGTGAGAGGTCAGCTAGCACCCAAGCTCCACAGAGTACAGTTTCTCCAAACTCCCACCCCTTGGTGATACAAAGCATTCATCGTTCAGTATTTCCTTTTGTTTTCGTAGTCTTAAGAGTTTAGTTAAGGTGTTTTTTTCCTAGGCGTAAGTATTTAGCTTTTGTGTGAGTGAGTGAGTGCGGTCTCATTGATTTGATTTGAAATGTAACGTTAAATTTATTTTTTGTAATCAATAAATTTAACAGTTCTTTTTCTTGAGCTTAATGTAAAGTAAAATCTTGTTTCATTTCTCCAAATTAAGCTTATTTTCCATATAGCTCCTAGCTTGCATAAACGTTTGCCTTCATAACTGGTACTTAGACCAGTCTTGTTGTATTAACTTAATATCCGTTGTGCCACCTAGGAGTTTAAGCATCAGCAAGAACCTGTTATTATTATTAGTATTAGTTATTTATTGTCAGGGGTGAAGTAACTTTCTCCAGAGGCTAACAGTACTAATTCAGCAATTGTGAGTAATTAGTCTCTGCTGTGTACTGTTGAGAAAGTTTATAAATTCTCGTTCTTAGAGAATCGTAGCAAGTCAGCGTAAAGTAATCGTTGCTTGATGTAGCAAGACAATCATTGTCTCTGCTCTTCAAAATTATTGAATATTATTATTAATTAAATAATATTTAAGCAT
The DNA here is from genome assembly GCF_032717465.1 of Coenobita brevimanus. Lineage (NCBI taxonomy): Eukaryota > Metazoa > Arthropoda > Malacostraca > Decapoda > Coenobitidae > Coenobita > Coenobita brevimanus. Next base: position 25,478 of record NW_027642712.1, on the reverse strand, counting down.
TTATTTAAAAAACACCGTGATATTTTAAAAACCCCGTGACAGCAGGAACATAAAAGACGAGACTCAGGGGCAGGTTGGCTCTGGAACCTTTTGTAGGCCTTCTTGTTCTGGACGGCATTAGGAAAACGTGATTAGGCCTTTTTTTACATTAATCACAGGATATGAATAAGGAATGTATGCTTCCATGCCTGAAAGAATAACCTCTGTATATGCAAGAGGCACACTCAGATGGCTCTCAGCCACGGAAGTAATAATCGTTCCAGGGGAAATAAAAGAAGTACTGCCCGAGGGCCTCCCAGTCAGCAAATCCAACTTACCACAGCCGTAGCTTCTTGAGAGGGTCTGCATTCCATACTGGAAAGATACAACAAGCTATGATGATAAGGCTGTAATCGGAGGAGCTCAGTGAAGAGAAAAAACTAACACTGTAAGCAGAAGCATAAGATATAATGAAGAGGTCAAGTATGCTAGAACTCTCTCCAAGGTGGTCAGGGATACGGATAGAGAGCTGTACTAGCTGCCCTAGGTCATTAAGAACAGAAAATATGTAGGCTCGTTCACCAGGTGGATCAGAGAAAGAAAAGGAGAGCCAAAAAATGGTGGGGAGCATTGAAATAACCTCCAATGGAGACTTCAGAGAAAGAAGAAATTGACAGGGTGTGTTCCATCTTGGAAGTAAGATAGTCGAAGGATTTTTCATGGTAAGTAGAATTAGGGATTAATTATACAGCAAAGATATATTTAGTCAGTGAATGACAGGGTAGCCAAAGCCACAGAGTAGAGAGTTCAGCAAATTTATGAATACGAAAACAAGCTATATCGTTGCATACATATACACAACGGCCGCCTTTGACACTGAAGTGAGTAGAGAGAAAGTAGGAGGATAAAAAAGAGGGTATGCTGTCAGTCACCTCAAACAGATAAGTCTCAGTGAGGAAGAAAAGGCGAGGTTTAGAGGAAGAGAAGTGATATTCAACAGAAAGTTAGATGAAAGATCACGAATGTTGCAGAAAAGAAGAAGTGAGGCAGGCAATGGTTCCAGGTATCTTACTTGGTCGCCATTAAGAAAAGGCCGAATTTGGGGGGTTCCGCCCTGTCTGCAAGGATTCTGAGGTTGGTGATGGGATGCCATTTACTGTTAAATTTTGAATATGAAGTGAAGTGTGTAATGTGCATGCAGTTTGGTGTTCAAAGTTAGAGGGACTTGTAATGAACAACATGGCCTACTATTTGCGTTACTGAAACACTGAAAAAGTTCAGCAAATGGGGATGATCCCGAGCTATTACCTAGGGCTGATGAAAAGGGGACTCCAGTTCTTCCTGTCATCAGCCTTCATCTACCTTAACCTGCCCCGTCCCGACCACTTTTCCACCACTGACCCCCCAGTTCCGACCTATTTTGGACAAAATTTTTTTTGGGCTCAAACCTCCGCTTTTAGTGAGAAACATCGAAAATTCATAGAGAAATCACTCACCTGAGGTTTGAAATACTCAATACAGGTAGAAGTACTCCTTACCTTAATGGTAAACTGAGGCATTGTGTTTGACTAAAGTACTGATAAGGTACAAACTCAGGATAGTTTATATACAGGACTCTACAGAATCTTGGAAGTGAAACCATGTGAATATCAATGGATAGAGCACCTTGGAAGTTGGGGGAATTCACACAGGGTGAGTCTCTGTTATAAATATGGGAGGTGTTTCAGAATATCACAACCCTGCCCTACCAACTAACACACTAAACTGCTTTACATGTAGCAATGGAAGCGTAATATATCAGAACATTTTTTTATGCAATTTACTGAGGAATTAATATTTTCTAAGGATTTTATTGCAGAACAGATCACGGAAAATGTGTCCTGAAAGGAATTACTGCACTTCATTTACCTTTATCTATAATGTCTTGATCTGTTCTTGTTACCTCCAGATTTTTCATTTAGAGTACAATATATCTCATGTTCATGGGGTTAACAAAGGGTGCACTGAAGTTATCAGGAGAATATTGGTAAGTTTTTGGAGTTTGTGAATGATTCTGTTCGTTCTTTCTTATATTTTCTAGAACTTTTTTTTACATTTTCTATGATTTTTCTATCTCATAACATTCTTAACAGGATTTAATTATTTCAATGAGTTGCGTTAGTAGTATTATATTCATTCGAATTTTTCATTCTTTCCAAATGGGTGAGTCAGACCTGCCTCACCGTGTGCACTGCTCTGACCTACCCCTCCCCTCTTAGCTAGAGTAGTGTTTTTATTGCTGTATGGCTACATAGGCTAAACAGAAAAAAAAAAAACTCCCCATGATTAGTTATAGTTTTTTTCACAAGCGGGAGCTTCTTCCAATGTTTTCCTCATTTATTCATTCATGTCTTTCTCAGTGAGCTTCTCGTCTGGGTAAATGATTGCGCTGATCTGTGTGCAACACTTGGGAATTAGAGTCTCTGTGACACTGTGAATCTGCTTTGTGTTCTGCTCTCCTTTTATCAATTCATCGATCTGTTTACCCCAGTGTACCCCTTTGACCATTCTTTCCACGGTATGTTGTGTATTGCACTGCCTTCATTACCCTGCATCTGACAAAGTCAGAGGCGGGTTTTGTTATCACTGGGATCAATAGGTGTCCGTCCATAAAGTTGGGCGGCAGTGCAGCAGGGTAGGTGGCTGGGCGTAGAGATTTCGTTTCCGGACCAGAACTCAGAAAATATTCGCTGTAGTCATGAAATTTCACATAGTTGTATGTCTTATAGTGAACTGGTGCCTTCTGATAGGCAGAATGCTGTGTCTTATGTAGTTTTTGAATGATTAAATAATTTATAAAAAAAATAATAATTTCTCAAGAGATTTCAATGCAACCTGTGCAAGGAATTTGAAGTGCCCAGGTTATGTGTTCTCAAAGCGTTCTCCTTATACCCACCTTTAAAAGAAAAGATGGGGTAGGGGGGTGAGAGCCATTATGTACTTGGTTAGGTGTGCAGGGAGGTGCGGAGCATGTGCTTGGTCAGATGGAGGGTTGCAACAGAGTAACGTTGCCTATGGATTTCGATTTTGTTTTGACGATTTCTCTTGGTTTACATCCTGAGGATATTTTGGTCGTAAACTTCGCTTCCTGTAAGTACTTCTTGATAACCGTAGCATTAGGTGAGTTGGGGACAGATAAGAGAACATATCTTCTAATTTCATTCTTTGATAGAACGTTGCCATTCTCTTTTCTTTTTAATTATAGCAATTGCCGCCCCTTTCAGTTTTAACATGTTTACAGGATAGCATGACTTCTTTAAGGCTCTTATTATGTATCTAATCTCATCCTCTATGGACTCATTACTGCAAATTCTCTATGCCCATTATATACTTACTCCAGACTTGGTCCATTCGTTTTGTGCAGATAATGGATTAAGTCATCCTTGTTGTTTTGTTGGCCATTCAAAGAGTATTTAGATTTAGGTTGTTCGTCGGCTAATGCCGACGACATCCTAATGAATGCCGAAAAACAACCAAATGCACTACCACAAGGTCATAAAACTGCTCTGAGTTAACTAGGCAAAAAATTAAGGCATAGTGACAGCTACATCAGACAAATGTGGCTGGATGATAATCATGAACGAAAGTTAATCAACAGGAAAAAATTACAAATGCTATTTGATGCATCTACACGCAAAAAGAAATATCTTGGATATTCAGGCAGTGAATCTAATAAATTCAATATTGGAACGAGAAAAAAATACTTATAAAATCAGAAAAAAGGAAATAGTAGGTTTAGACTTACTGTACTTGAAGAAAAATCTCGCTCCCGTGAATGAGTCTACCAAAAGTACGCAGGGAGGGTATTTAAAAAAGGCGGACAACACCTAAATTTAGAAATGCGTACCAGAAGCTTGCTCAGAGGCTAACAAATCACGTCTCAAACTCCCTCAGTACCATAAGTGGTACGCATCTAAGAATTTCGGCAGATTTAATAGAAACTCTCAGTGACACGGACTTCTGCAGTAGGAAAATGGCAAGTTCCGATGTAAAGTCACTCTTCACCAACGTACCGATAAAGGGAGTCGTGCAGGCAGTATGAAGAGCAGTGGACATCATGGAAGACGAGGAGCAACCGTTTCCAGGGTCTGACAGCAGTGTGGGTAAACAACAGATCATTACTTTCAATGGGAAGGAGTACGAGTATAGGCAAAATAAGGATTTAGTCATGGGTGTGCCTCTTTCTGGCACCATATGAAAGTATTAAAGGCAGACTGCTTTGGAGAATCATTGGTTGCGGTGCACCTTCGTACAGATATGTTGACGATGTATTAGTAATTGCACCTAAGGACACAAATATTTTAAACTAAAAATGTTAACGACATGAATTTTGACATACGGTTCAATGTAGAAGAGGTGTAGGAGAAAAAAAAAAACTTTTACATATTACTATATGGAGAACAGACGAGGGAGCTAAATACTTTGTGTACTGCACAACCAACCAACAAAAATGGCTTTATTCACAATCTCTCTGCACCAAACGAACGGACCAAATCTGGAGTGGTTACAGGATTTTTCAAACGAGCATGCAGATACGCGGTAATGATTTCATAGGGGTTGAAATTAGATACATAATATAAGCCTTAATGAAGCTATGATATTCGGTATGCATGTTGTTAATACAAAACAAAACAAAAAAACTAAAAACGAATGCAGTTGATACCGTTACAAAGAAAAGAGCTAATACCAATATTCAATCAAATGACGATTTTACATGATGTGTATCTGTTCCCAACTCAGCCAAAGCTGTAGCTATCAACAAATACTTACAGAAAGCTAGCCGTAGGACTGCAGCATCTTCATGAAGGAAAAGATGAGAAACAGTCAAAATAGAAGAAAAAGGAAGTAAAAATGAGAACAGTATATAATACAGCATACCGTGCTGTGGATGCTCAAAAACATACATTGGAGAAACAGGACAATGATAGGAAACAGGGACAGATGAACACAAAGAAGATTCACGGTGTCTAAAAGTATTTAAATCCATAGTGATACACACATGTCAGTACAATCATTTGCCCAGGTGCCATGAAGCCATAATCACTGAGAAAGATCTGAATAAACAAATGTCAAAGGTATCTGGAACAGCTCATATTTGTGTGAAAACCGCAACTAACCATAAGGAAGGATTTTTCAGCCAATAGCAGTCACATCTTCTTTTGGTAAGGTATTTGAAACTTTAATTAATAAGCACATTGTTAAACATCTTGAATCCAACAACTTGATTAGTGATAGACAATAAGGTTTTTGCCACGAAAGATCCACCATTGACATACCCAATCTCCTAACTCATACCATCCATCAATTAATCAACTTACATGGGGAAACTCATGCAGTAGCTCTTGATATTTCTAAACCTTTCGACAGAGTATGGCACCGTTCCCTGCTGTCCAAACTCCCTTGCTATGGACTAAAGTCTTTTGTTCCTTTGATCTCATATCTCAGTGACAGGAAAATAAGAGTAAAAGTAGATGATGTATATTCCAGTTTCCACTCAATTAACGCCAGCGTGCCACAGGGATCAGTTCTGGCCCCAACCCTGTTCCTGGTTCATATTAATGATCTCTTATCTGTCACCCACAATCCCATCCACTCATATGCAGATGACTCAACAATACATAGTTCATTCACACTCAGACACCCATTTACAAAGTCTAATATCTCTTCCTCTCAACTCAGTACAGCCATCTCCATAAATCAAGACCTATCTACGATCAGTGAATGAGGACAAAACAACCTTGTCTCAATGAATGCCAGTAAAACTAAATATATACAATTTACTAATAGACAGATATTGCCAGATTCGTATATTACCATCAGTACTACTAATATTCCCATCTCCAAAAGTATTGAAATTCTCGGTGTCTCACTTAACAATGCCCTCAGCTGGACCTCTCATGTTAGATCACTTGCTAAAACCGCCTCAAAGAAACTTGGTCAGTAACTTCTTCACTGACGAGCAGTTAGCTATAATTTATACGAGTCATGTGCACTCTCAACTTGAATATTGGTCACCTTTGTGGAATGGATGTGGAGAGGTTGCATTAAAACAACTAGACAAAATTCAGAACAAGGCTGCTAGAATTATTAACAATCCTGCCATTACAAATAAACTACCTCCCCTACAAGTAAGAAGGAATGTTGCCTCCCTTTCATTATATTACAGATATTTTTATGGCAAATGCTCAGACGAAGTTGCGTCCATGGTGCCACCTCTCCATGCCTTCCCTCGTGCTACCCAGGCATCTGGTAGCGCTCATGACTGGAATGTTACTCAGCCATATTGCAGAACTTCTGCCTATCAGAATTCTTTCATTCCCCATACTGCATCTCTTTGGACCTCGCTTCCCCAGAGTTGTTGCCCTCCAAACTTCAACCTACAGCTGTTCAAGTCTAACTGTTACAGATATTTTATGAACAGAGGACACCAGTAATCTGGTGTATGGAAATTTTTGTTTTTTCATTTGTTTTTCCTTCCTCTGTTCTGTTATTTAATATTATATATATATATATATATATATATATATATATATATATATATATATATATATATATATAGAGAGAGAGAGAGAGAGAGAGAGAGAGAGAGAGAGAGAGAGAAAATGGCAAGCAAACATGTTGGTGGTGAGAGAGACACAGGTTAGAGTTTGAAATCATTACTTTCTCTAACTCTTCGGGTTGCACAGAACCTGCCTCCAGAGAGACTGAACAAGTGACAAAGTTGAAATACTTATAGCCCTGAAAATTTTCTCCCACCTCTCACGTCGCAGCCTGCTTGGCTGCCGCTAGGAAAATTCCAGCCACCTACCCCACCCCTGATTGCGAAATTTGTGCTATTCTTGTTATTTACCTATATATGCTGAAAAGTCCCTTCTTATTGTTAGCTTCATTTTTGTATACAAATATGAGCTGTTCTCAACACTTCTGGTGTTTGTTTATTCACATTTCTCTCAATGGCTATATTTAGCTTCTTGCAACAATGGCAAATGATTGGGTTGATCTGTGTGAACACTATGGATTTAGATACTTTTGACATCGCATATCTTCTTTGTGTTCTACTATCCTTGTATCCTTTTATCGTCCTGTTTCTTCAATGTACATTTTCTAGCATCCACAGCTCGGTATGCTGTATACCACGCTGTTCACATTTTTACTTCCATTTTCTTCTATATTGACTGTTTCGTATCTTTCAAGCCAGGAGTGGGGAACCTTTCTGCTATTAAGGGCCATTAGGATATTTTTAACATCATTCGCGGGCCATACAAAATTATCAACTTAAAATCAACTGTAGTCCAGTACATTATATATATATATATATATATATATATATATATATATATATATATATATATGTATATAATTGTTCATGAGTTTATGAAACTGCATTCATGAATTGCCTCGCGGGCCAGATCAAATGGACTTGATGGCCTCATACGGCCCGAGGCCGGACGTTCCCCATCCCTGTTTTAAGCCATGAGGATGCAGCAATCCTAAGGCCGGTTTTATGTAAATATTTATTGATAGCTACAGTTTTGGCAGAGTTGGGAAAAGATACATATCATGTAAATTCATCGTTTGACTGAAAATTTGTTTGATCCCTTTTTGACGGTATCAACTGCATTCGTCTTTAGTTTTAATAGCATCCCTACCAGATGGCACAGTTTTTTTTAAAGCTTATATTATGTATGTAATCTTATCCTCTGTGATGTGTGTGTGTGTGTGTGTGTCTGTGTAATTTTTTTTATGCAAAGAAGAAGGAACCAAAGGCCACGAGCCAGTAATATCCGTTCCTTCCAAAAGGAACACAAAATACTAGAGAGAGCCAAATTCAAGATCCGTTCATTTCGAGATGCTTGGACACACTGCGTTGGAAAGACTGGAGATCATAGGAAGCAGGAAATACAGACAGAGGGACACAGTTCCAGAGTTGACCTGTTGCATAAAGGAAGGACTGGGAGTAACAGTTAACTCTTGCATTAGAGAGTTGGACAGAAAAGGGATGAGAGTTCGCTGCTAGACGGGTGCTATGCGCCCGTCGAAGAGGTGGTGGAATGCATGCAGACAGTTCAGAGGAGAAGTGACCGTTGAAGTAGCGATAGAAAAGAGCTAAAAATGCAACAGTGCAGCGAAGAGACAGAGGTTGTAGGGAGTCAGTAAGAGGAGGAGAGTTAATGAGACGAAAAGCCTTTGACTCCACCCTATTGAGAAGGGCTGTATGTGGGGAACCTCCCCACATATCAGAGTTGTACTCCACACAGGGGCGGATAAAACCTGTGTATAGAGTCAGCAATTGTGCAGGGGTAAAGAAGGAATGGAGTCGGCTTAGCACACCTAATCAATTGGAAGCAGATTTTAAAAGAGATGTAATATGATCTTTCCAATATAAGTCCTGAGTAGATGGAACCCCAAGCATGTTGAAGGATGATGCAGGATTAAGCTGAATATTATTAAACATAAGTGGGTACACCTGTGGAAGATTTTGTCGAGTTGATAGGTGTGAAAACTGAGTCTTTGATGCACTAAAACCAACCAGTTTATTTTTTCCCCTGTCAGAGATACGAGCCAAGTCAGACACTAGGTGTGCCATAGCCTCATCCCTTGTTTATTGAAATAGCTGTTGAGATGGGCGTTGGGGGAACCGAATGGAAAGGTGTAGGGTGGAGTCATCAGCGTATGAGTGGATAGGGTTAGATGTACAGCTTAGAAAGTCATTGATGAATAAAAGGAAGAGAGTTGGTGATAGGACAGAGCCCTGAGGAACACCACTGTTGACAGATCTAGAAGAGCGATGGCTGTCTACAACAGCAGATATAGAATGACCAGAAAGGATGCTAGAGATGAAGGCACAGATAGAAGGATAGAAACCATAAGAGGGCATCTTAGAAATTAAAGCTTTATGCCAGACTCGATCGAAAGCCTTTGAGATGTCAAGTGCAATGGCAAAGCTTTTGCCAAAGTCCTGAAAGGAGGATGACCAGGAGTTCGAAACGTAGGTGAGAAGATCGCCAGTGGAGCGTCCCTGACGGAACCCATACTGACGATCAGAAAGAAGGTTGTGATAGGAAAGATGCATTAAAATTTTTCTATTAAGAATTGACTCGAAAACTTTTGACATACAGGACGTTAAAGCAATTCGACGATAGTTAGAGGGTTGGGAATGGTCACTCTTCTTTGGGACTGCTGAATGAGAGCAAACTTCCAGCAAGAAGGAACGGTACAAGTTGATAGACAAAGACGATAGAGTTTGCCTAGGCAGGGTGTAAACACAGAAGCACAGTTCTTGAGAACAACAGGAGGGACTCCACCAGGCTCATATGCCTTCTTAGTATTGAGGCCTGTGATGGCAGAAAATACATCAGATGAAGAAATTTTAATGTCAGCCATGAGGAAGTCAGTGGGGGGAAGTGATGGAGAAACAGCACCAGAATCGTCTAAGGTGGAATTGGAGGAGAAAGTCTGAGCGAAGAGATCTGCTTTGTCAGTAGAAGAAATAGCTACAGAGCCATCAGAGTAGGAAAGAGAAGGGAAGGATGATGAGGTAGTTAGAAAGGTTTTTGGCAGGGTGCCAGAAGGAGTGGGAAGAATTCGAGTTGGAGAGTTGAGAGCATTTAGTATGGATGAAATTATTTTTAGCAGTGCAAAGAACAGACTTAGCACGATTCCGGGCAGAAACACATAAACGATGTGATTCAGGGGTGGGTTGGCTCCGTCACCTTTTATAAGCCCTCTCCTTCTTCCAGATAATATTAGAACAAGCGTGATTAAACCAAGGCTTTCTTGCATTTCTCAAAGGATATGAGAAAGGAATGCTTCCAGGCCCGAGAGAATAACCTCCGTAATGCGCAAGGCACACTCAGATGGCTCCCAGCCATGGAAGCAATACTCATTGCATAGAAAATCAAAGAAGTACTGCCTGAGGGTCTCCCAGTCCACAGCTCCATAGTGCCACAGACGATATTTCTTTGGAGAGTCCACAGGCCATACTGGAGCGATAGGACAGGTTAATGTGATAAGGTTGTGATCGGAGGAGCCCAAGGGAGAAAAAAGATTTACAGTGTAAGCAGAAGGATTAGTTGAAAGGAAAAGGTCAAGTATGTTGAAGCTCTCTTCAAGGCGGTCAGGGATACAGGTAGGGTGCTGTACAATGTGCTCTAGGTCATTAAGGATAGGCTTGTTCACCAGGTGGATCAGTGATAGGAGAGGAGAGCCAAAGGTGGTGGTGAACATTGAAATCTCCTAGAATGGTGATTTCAGAGAAAGGAGAAATGGATAGAATGTATTCCATCGTAGAAGTAAGATAGTAAAAGAATTGTTGATAGTCAATAGAATTAGGGGAAAAGTAAACAGCACAGATATATTTAGTCAGAGAATGACAGGAAAGCCGAAGCCAGAGTGCAGAGAATTCAGAAGAATCGAGTTCAGGAACACGAGAGCAAGAGAAGTCATTGCGTATACTCGTACATACACAACAGCCACCTTTGGCTTTGAAATGGGTATAGAGATAGTAGGAGGATACAGAATAGGGTTTGCTGTCAGTTACCTCAGACAGCTGAGTCTCAGTTAGGAAAAGAAGGTGAGGTTTAGAGGAGGAGAGGTGGTGCTCAATAGAACGAAAGTTGAATGAAAGGCCACGAATGTTGCAGAAATGAAGAAGTGAGTCAGACAGTGGTTCCAGGCAGCTCGGGTCGTCACCAGAGAGAGGCGACAGGTGGGGGCATTTATGCCCCCCCCCCCCGGGGACTCCGAGGCTATGTATGTCGAAGCCATGATTACAGTACTTTTTAGAATTTTGGAAAAGGAAGTGTAGTGTGTACTGTGCGTGTAGTCTGGTGTTGATAGTGAAACTTGTACTGGAAAGCATGCTGGCCTACTCTCCGTGTTACTGAGACACTGAAAAAGTTCAGCAAATGGGGATGGTCGGGAACAAATCCCGAGGGCTGATGAAACGGGAGCTCCAGCTCTCCCTGTCATCAGCTTTCCATCCACCTTGGGAGTACTGCCCTGCTCGACTAGTGCTACAGTGTGTGTGTGTGTGTGTGTGTGTGTGTATCTTTATGAGTGACGGATTATACAGTAAAGCTTGTAAAGTTTAATGAATATTTATTTACTATACTTCTTAACACCTCGGTATTGTTCCCTGATAACTACATAAATTTGGCTAGAGATATTCAAATGACATTGCAAGACTATCGATAGTATTATGTGACACAAGGAAATGGGAAGCATCAGCAGCGGTATTGCTTTGGTGATAGAAAAAACAGACTCAAAGGGTTAATGTATCTTGGAAATTTATTAACCCCTTAGTGGCCAGATTTCCTGTGCAAGAGATTTTGCTGGAAGGGCGCCAGGCGTACCGCCCTCCGCCTGTCGGCTCATAGTCGCGAGGCTCATAGGTCCCTACCCCGGGGTTACCTTCTTTATTAGATTTTGATAATGCCGACTTCCGCCCCGTACTGGGGAAACGGGGCGCAAAGGGGTTAAATAAAATCCGGATGACGTGTAGGATGACCGGAGAAGATTGATGCAAAAATGAAAATAACGACTTCGAAGAAGAAGAAGAGAAGAAAAAGAAGAAGAAGAGGAAGAATACTGAAAGGAGAGGTTGGTGGCAGAAATTTAAATCCACAGAATAAGCAAATATACTCGTATATACCGTGAAGGGGCATGTGAATGCTGTAGGTTCTTTTAACAGACATAAAATGTTAGTTTGGTCATATGAAACCCTTCTAAAACACAATAGTAGTTACTATGAGCGACGTTGAAAAAATAAAGATCAATAACAATTAAATGATTGTAAAGGAAACAATAATTAAACTCCAGTGTCACTTTCTATACTCGGTGTCTGATTGAATATCCCTAGAAATAAAGAAATAAATAGTTAATTGATCATATGTAATAAAATAGCACACACACACACACACACACACACACTAGAAGGAAAGCTCATCAAGTGCAACACCCGGTCCCACCATCTTGTCTATAGGTGGAATATTTGACTCTGCCCGGTGACCTAGACCTCCTACACATTACTCTAAAAATCAGTTTATTCCCTCATGCTTACCTGTTAACGCTTTCCCCCGAATTAGGCACAAAGAAGATGACACCTGTATGAGTTCCTTTTACCAGGTGACCCTGACCTTTGGTCTTTCTTTGTCACGTGTCCCTTGACAGATTGTTTTTCAAAATCAAATTTCTGGCTTTGATTTACCTAAAACTTTCCACAAAATATGGTCTACGTAGGATAACAATTACCTGAGTTGCTCGTGCCATATGACCTTGACGTTAGACCTTATGTTCTTAAAAACACAGTGTGGCCCTCTAGAGCAATACTTATATCATCCACCAAATTTGAATCAATTCTGATCAAAACTTATTTAGATCTTTTGTTCACATAGACACACAAGTCGAAATTTTACCTTGCCCAGAGGCCTTACCTTTGTGTGGTTGTTTTTAAAAGTGAATCCGTTCATTGTTGCCAGACCCTTAACACTTCCACTAAATTTGATTCAAAGCAAATAAAAACTGTTTGAGTCGACCTTACCCTGTGACCTTGACTTTTGGCCTTTCTTTGTGTCTTTACCCTTTGATTTATTGTACCCTAAGTCGGATCCTTTTATTCTTATTATACCCATACGCATTGAACAAAGTTTGATATAAGTCAGATAAATACTGTTTCAGCTGGTCTTCCCTAGTGACCTTGCCCTTTGACCTGCCGGAATCACAATTAAACGTTGTGCTCTCAGGTTGACCTCAACTCTTCCATCAAGTTAGGTTAATACGTCTGAAAACCATTTGTTACTTTGTTTTCATTCGTAAAATTGGATCTGAATTTGACCTTGCCATGTGACCTTCTTATGATTGAGTGTTCTCAAGATTGAATCACGTTTTTTTTTTTTTATCTTCATCACTTTGCCAAAATTTTGTCTTCATTCACTTTTAAAAATACTGTATTTACACTGA
>NW_027642712.1:0-7500 GCF_032717465.1 Coenobita brevimanus | reverse complement strand
TATTTTAGCAAGCTTCTGAACATACACATATGTATTGCAGCTAATGTAATTATCAGTGTTCCTGCTGGAAATCAATACAAAACACAATCAATTAGCATGTAACATGAATTTGTTAAAAAATAATCTGATGTTGTTTGGCAGTACTTTGATTTGCATTCAGCGATATGATTTATATATTGCAAGACACCATTTATTATGATTATAAGCTTGATAATATAAACTATGACACATGACCACATGGTATTACTTTCTCATAATTGAGAGTGTAGGAAAAACTTCTGAGTTCTTTCACAGTAATATCCAGAACTCCCTTTGTGTGAAGTAAAGTGGTATACCTAATCTGAGTTGAGTGAATTAAAAAAAAAAAAAAAAAAAAAAAAACTTTTAAGTCGCTTAGTAATTTTTTCAGCACAGTGTGTCAGATATATTCTCTTGGTATTCGTTCCCCGTTGGCTGCGTGTAATATTTTCCCATTACGATTTTATGGATAACTCGTCAGATGTTTGCTTTGTTGATCGACACATGTGTAGTTCAGTGATAGATTGTAAATTTTTAGTATTAATATAACACTTGTGTGAAAGGGATATTGTCTGTATAGGGTTATCTTTTGCCAGAAATCCAGTCTAGGTGGGAAGAGAAATGTAGTGGTAATGGAAGAATGAAAGAACAGTGGCAGTTAGAACGCAATAACTGTAAGACAGGCAGCGAGCAGGTGTATTACTTTCACTATCCAAAGCTGCTCATTGTACCCTCACAGCAAGAACAGATACTTGAGATCCGAGCACACACACACACACACACACACACACACACACACAAAACTTGTATGACTGTTCACCCAGAGTTGACTAAATGAATTGAAAATCCATGACTGGAAGAAAGTAAATTTTCTGATGTAAGCCCAAGGCATACATTCCCGATTTCTCCCATCCTGTGAAGGAATACGAAGTTATATAATTAATAATTTTATAAAATAACTCCCTTCAAGGCATTTCAGTATGAACAATGGAAAAAATGTATTAATTATCTACACGAAACTTTATGATCACGCTGATATAATGACACTTATAGTAAAGGTCACCAAGCGTCAGAAGTTAATATGATGCCCTGAATAAGAATGAGGATGGAGGGGAAAGTAATGATCGTCAACGGCAGTAAGTAATAGCAAAAAAGAGGAGAAAATATTCAAGTAGTGGAAAGTAATCACGCTATCTTCTTTTCCAATCTCTCTCTTTACCTTCTTACACACACACAAACACCTGCCCATACTTAACTTACCAGTACCACATGGAAGTCAACGTGCTGTCATTTTATTTCTTCCTTTCTTTAGCTTATTTCCTGATAATTGCATTTTTACTGCTCTCTTTTGTTTCCCCCATTTAGTACTTTTTTCCTCCATTACCTTTCAGTGTAATCTACCCTACGCCGTTGTCCCCTTCTGTCAGCAGTATTCCTCCTCGATTCACTAACTGACCCACCTATATTACTGGGAAGTGAGGGAGAGGGGAAGGGGTCAACTGGCCCTGAGTATATGATTGCACCCCGCCTCACTCCCTCCATGTTGTCACTCAGTATTGTACAGGAAATCAACTTCATAGTTCACAGTGTTATATTACATTATTACATACGACGCTAATGAGCAATGGACAAAAACATAGGGGCGAAATAATAAAAACTTTTGTTTAATAATATGACTTTCAAGACAGCGTTAAAATGGTTACATGTAGACAGAGAGACATAGCTGACAATTGAAAATAGAAAACAGAAAGATTAACGGAAAAGGACATATACATGGAACATCAGACATCGCACGTAGAGGTGGTCTTAAAGGTTCATAAACAAAAGAAACACACAACTTATACACACAAACAAGCAATTAATCAGAGGAACAACACTTCAGTGCATACAGCAAGCACAGATATCGTATACAGACAAATATAATAAATAAATACAGACAAAATAAACAAAAGACAGTTCTGAAACTTAAGTTTCCATCATAATTATACATTTTTAACATGCTTCTGAAACGTCGTTATATATATTTTATTTTTATTTATTTATTATTTGCCCAATTAAGAGAGCATGACTTGTCGAAAAGAAGGCATTGCATATAACGTTCATTAACCCAATGACTGACGAGATACCCTCCTTCCCAAGCTGCATAAAGTCGACCTGAAGTCGTCAGATTGCTCGTAGATTTAAAAAAAAAAAAAAAAAAAAAAAAAAAAAAAACTTCCCTGAAAAGAAAACAAAACCTAGGTGGAAATTTTTGACAGTCAATACATCTTGGAAAGAAATCTACGTGTCATAAAGAGCATTCGTTACTTCTCTAAACATGAGCCAGGTGGAAAACAGGAGCTGAAACTGTCTTCAGCAGTTTACCATCGGAAGAGATTCCAAGAGATAATTGTATAACCGGGCAGCGGAGCAAACCGACAATATCGGTTCTATCACAGGATGGCGTCCCTCACCAGCGAAAAAAAAAAAAAAAAAAAATTGGAAAACACTCAAAGAAAAGAAAGCCAAACACACAAATAACAGCGTTCCCAGAAGACCTTGCTCTCATATTTCGTTACTTTTACCCACTTTTTTTTTCGCTCAAGAAATCAACATAAGAGTAAATTTCCTAAAATGCGAATACTTTTGCATTTTCTGCGCTTCTTTTTAACCAAAAATTTTCCTCCATCTCTCCTGTCACCTTATATCTCCTCATTTCTCCCTTCTTCAGTTTTTCTTTCGCTTCCTCAGTCTTTTCATTATTCCCCTGCCTCCTCTCTTTCTCCCGCCTTGTCCCATCTTCCCTCACCCGCGGGCTTCACCCTTTCAAGAAATTCCCTCTCTCCCTCACTCATATTACATCTTTATTGTTCTCATTTCTTCCCTATCCATTATTCTTTGTCTTTACTCCCTGAATCCATACACTTTCCATATTCCTTCCTACGTCCTTCGTCATTTAACTCATTACTTCTCTCTCTCTCTCTCTCTCTCTCTCTCTCTCTCTCTCTCTCTCTCTCTCTATGACTTTAGCATAATTTACAGGGGGTAAATTTCATATTTAACTATAAATGGCTGGCTATCTCAAAAGGGCGAACAAGCTTGTCTGATGTATATCACACACACACACACACACACACACACACACACACACACACACACACACACACACACACACACACATACACACATACACACATACATGGGCTATCTCAAAAGGGAGAACAAGCGTGTCTGATGTTTATCACACACACACACACACACACACACACACACACACACACACACAAATTATGTCAGGTTAGACTGATGCGCTGCTTATCAAATGGTCTTCTCTCACAACCCTAAACGAAACTATAAACTCTTTTCCTGCTGAACTGACTTCGTATATACTCGTTGCAGCATGAATGCTTCCATCTGGTTTGGTAATCTGAGTGGTGGGAAAGGAAATGCAGACCGAGAGAATTGGTGCACTGGATCATGTGTGAACAGTAGAACAGAAGTGTATGCGAAATTTTTATAGAAATGTGCGAGCCTACGCGGAAATGTATAAAAATTCAATCCCATATTATATATCTGCGTAAAGCGATAAAAAGTAAAAAACACTTGTTAACTAATACGCAATGAATTAACATCATACAGAAACGTCACACACACAATAGTACTCTGTATACTGTACAGTTTGGCTCCTTGAGCTAGAAATACAATCTAGAGGCAGGTTGTAATTGTAAATCAAAGAGTTCATCTGATCATGAACTGAGATGAACTGAAAAACTAAAGTTTCTCATCATCTGCACTCAACCACAACCTCCCTTTCGGGAGATAAGGGAAGGAGTTGAGAGGGACGTTCGCATAACCAGGCAGCAAGAGTTGCACTGTTAGGCGGGTGCCACTTTTTACATCTGAGGTAGGTGTCTCTATCCAGGACCTGTTCTTAAAGTAAATGAGAGTACATACAACAGAAAATCAATACTTCAGATAACAGTAAGTCAGTGACTCTGACAGACATTCTTTGCATTCGACCTGGGGTGGGGTACAACAATATAATATAGGTAAAAGAAGAGAAACCACAAAGACAATGATGAAAACAGGGTGCAACACAGAGGGAGAATTCTCTAAGTAAATTATAAGCGGCTGTAGAGAGATATATCGTAGACCTAAGATACGTTGGAAAGGAATTGAAGGAATGTGTTCTGTGGTGACTTTAGTGACTGACAGGGGAAGAAGATAATGGAAGCCGGACGGCTTGATGACACGGAAAATAATGTAACATTTCGTG
This sequence comes from Coenobita brevimanus, assembly GCF_032717465.1. Classification (NCBI taxonomy): domain Eukaryota; kingdom Metazoa; phylum Arthropoda; class Malacostraca; order Decapoda; family Coenobitidae; genus Coenobita; species Coenobita brevimanus. The sequence continues at coordinate 3,227 of NW_027642712.1, read as the reverse complement.
AGATGAGAGAGTTGTGGAGAAGCATGGTGCTGAGATTGATAATAATAAAAATAATAGATATGTAAATAATAATAATAATAATAATAATAATAATAGTGAAAATACCATAATTGCGTAGTATGCAAGCAAAGCGAGCGCAGTGATGCTTACTCGCATGAGTTAAGTTTGAGAATGAGCGGCCCGGCCTGACCCTGTCCAATCCAACCATCATGCTGAGCAGAAGCTAATCACTTTACTCATATGTTGAAAGTTTTTCTGCATATGATATTCATTCAGTAATTTTTTTCAACAAAAAACTTTTACCCGTAAATGCGTAGGAAACTCTTGGAGTCGCGACTTATCAAGATAGTGTTACGCCTTAAAGGCCGCTTCACTACGAACAGAGATTTTTCTACGCCGGATATTCCATGAGGGTTTTAGAAATTAATGAAGTTAGCCATGGGACCATCCACACGGCATCCGTGTGAAAAAAATTTCCAAAGTGCGGTAGAGATTCACCATTCGCGTGCACTGCCAAACCGCAATGTCTCCAGTATGTTTACAGTACTTCACAGGAGGTTATGGAGCACTTCACACGGATGGAATTTTCCCACAGCCACAGCAGTTGTGGTTCACTTCTTTAGCAAGGTGATGGTTGTTGCTGTGGGTATTTTCTATCAAATATGTATTTTTTAAAGTATCTGCAATATGAAAATGTATTTTAGTATTAGAGAAATGCATATATAATTTATTACATCGTCCCGTACTGTTATTTTCCTTGCATTCTTGCCAGGAAGTTATTTCTAGCAGAAAAAGCTTTCCCTCCCAAAATGTTTTCATCACAGGGGGGGAGGAGCTGGAGGGCTACATTGCGCTTTGGCATGCCATGGGAGATTTCAGACGAAGTGTAGATTATATATGTTAAAAATGCTGGATCTGTTTGTGACCAGGTTTGACAATGAGTGTCTGTTTCTTCACATGGTGCCTTTCTGGAAATATGATTATGTTGCCTGTGTTATGTCTTTGTAGAGAATGGATTGGTGAATGTTAACACGAGACATCCTGTTGACATATGGATAAGTCACCACGTTTTGTCACGGTGACACCCGATAACGAATCCATATGTTTTGCAATTTTCTTAGGTCCGTCATTTGCATGTTTTTCAAGTTTCACGGGTGATTTTTCGTGGGCATATGTGGGAGACCTTCCTCTATCCGCTGTCAGGCGGGGATACTGCCTGGTCCCACCTGACCCCTTCACCCCTCACTCCATTTTCTCGGCAACTCACCTGTTGGCAGTGACCTGGCCAGTAAAGACATGTCACGCCATGGTCTCTCCAATGACGAAATTTAAGGCGAAAGTGATTCCTGAGGTGGAGGACAAAGGAAGAAACAAGCCAGAGAAAGAAACAAGCAGAACTGATGAGGCAGTAATGCTGTAAAAGAATGTGCTTTATGTTGATGTGTTTGGTGAGTGAAACAATGCTTATACCGCCTATATTACTGTGTGAAAAACAATATGCTCTTGTACTACATATAAATTCGTACCAAATATATAAATAAATACCGTATATGAGTGGTTTGGAATAGTTACCCCTCCCATAGAACTCGTTTTCTCTGGAGCCTGCCAAAAAAAAAAAAAAATAGTAATGTAAGGGGTACAGTTACCTGTATCTGGTATTTTAAACCTCAGGTGAGGGTTAATGATGAGGCTTCCCCTGTGGCCATCAGTTCTGCCTTTTTTTTTTTTTTTTTTAGATGTGTGGGTTATGTCTGATGTGTGGAGTTTTGTGTGAGTGGGCTCTGTTTCTTTTGTGGAGTTCAATGTGTTTGTTGTATTTGTGAAGAAAGTTTTCTGTTTGAGGTGTTTTGGAGTGCAGGTCATCAACATTTAGCTATAATGCATTTATGTTGGACGTTATGGGCAATGCACTTCATGTTTCTGTCAGCATTTTAGGTGCGGTATTTGTGAGGGAAAATGTCGCTATGCCTGGGAGCAGCAGAGGAGGTTTTGAGGAGAATGTGTGGTAGGAATAATGATTTCCTCCAACATCCTCCCCCTCCCCCCTTCCACACACACGGCCGTTTCCCCTTTTTAAAAAGATGATATTGTGCGAGTTTGTTGCATCGCTTTGTCTATGCATCGATGTCTCCATTCCATCTTTGAAGTGTTTAATTGTCTTCACCACTCATCTGGTCCATTCATCTTCGGACTGTGGTTCCTCACCGTGAAATATGACCCAATACTAAACTGTCGAAGTATTTTTGTCCCACCTAAGCAAAAACGCACTGTTCTGCACAAAATATCGACTGTGGATTATGTTTCTGAGAGGGCAAGTTGTGTGATCTCTACCTCCTTATAATTGATGCAGCCTATACCATTTAGATGTATATTTTATTAATTCATTGCTCACTCCGTAGCCGCTCCATAATATCTTGAAAGTTTAGCACAATAATTATTGTTAATGGTGATAATTTCAGTAATTTGGTTTTCATGCATACATCGCTGCTCAGCGAAATAAAGCTTATTTGATTAACCTTACTATATGAAAAGTGAAAATATAGTGTTGCAATAGCATTAGCCAGATCCCTGTACACACTGACTGTAGTGTGTTCTTCTGCCATCTATATATCAGTAATCAACCCCATTCTAGACTAACGGACAGAAATGAAAAAAAATGACCTGGTATGTCGGCTTAGTAGCAAAGAAGTTAGCTTCAGGGACTCACCTCCTATATTTTAGCAAGCTCCTGAATAGATACGTATACACTGTAGCTAAGTTAATTATCAGTGTTCCTGTTGGAAGTCAGTACAAAACACAAGCAGTCAATTGCCACGTAACATGCATTTGTTAAAGAATAATCTGATTTTGTTTGTCTATACTTTGATTTGTTTTCAGCGATGTGATTTATATCTTGCAAGATAATTTTTATAATAATTATATGCTCAATGATATCAGCTATGATAAATGACCATATGATAATACCTTCCCTTGACTGAGAACGTCGGAAAACTTCTGAGTTCTTTCCTCAGTAATATCCAGAACTTCTCTTTGTGTTAAATTAATTGGTATACTTACAATACTCTGCGTGGTGACTGAATGAAAAATGAAAAATAAATCGCTTTAGTACTTTTTCAGCACAGTGCGTCAGATATTTTTCCTCCAGGTATTCGTCCCCTGTTGACTGCGTGTAATATTTTCTCATTAAATATTTATGGATGACTCGTCAAGGTTATTTGGTTTGTTGA
>NW_027642711.1:82500-120648 GCF_032717465.1 Coenobita brevimanus | reverse complement strand
ATAACTTTGACACCTGTAGTTGCAAAAAGTCTTTTCCAAACTCTTGTTGAACAGAATAGAGCCAGTAATTGAGGTAAGCTTTTTAAGAGAAGAACAAGCGTGGATTTAGAAAGGGTCGAGGTTGTAATGATCACATTTTTATTGTAAGGCATCTAATGCAACAAGCTTAATGAGATGGAAAATGCCACTTAGTATGTGTTTTGTGGATTTTTGAAAAGGTGTTTGATAGTGTTTCAAGTGGAGCTTTGTTGAAAATTATGAGATTCTTTAAAGTGGTCACTGCCCGAAAAGTTTGTAAATATTATTAGAAGCCTGCATGAAGATACTTTTTGTAGGGTAAAGGTGAGTGATTCTTTTGAGTGATCCATTTTCCAAGTTTGGTCAGGAGTGATTCAAGGAGGAGTTCTTTCCCTCATTGCTGCGTTTGTTTTGGTTATGGATTATGTTATGAGAAAGACTGTAAGGAGAACAGGTGCAGGAATTAACTGGAAAGAAAATAAGAGGCTGATGGATTTGACTATGCTGATTATTGTATTGAACTGATTTGCGGAAGTAGTAAGCTGAGATGCAGAGAGTGCTTGATTGTCTGGCGGAGGAAGGAGAAAAAAGTAGGATTGGTGCAATAAACTGGGCGGAAAGACAGAAATTATTAATATGAACGTGGAGAACCAAATCGACTGTGTAATTGGGAATAATGTGGTGAAGAATGTAGAAAATTTTAAATATCTGGGAACGATTGTATCATCTAATGGATCATTAAACAATTAAATTGAGGAGAGGATTAGACAGGGCTTGGCGAGCTGTTGGAATGTTGAAATCTGATTGGAATAATAATATGCTTTCGGTGGATACTAAAGTAAAAATTTACAAGTCCATGGTTAGGACCAATTTTAATTTCATGGGCATGAGTCATGGTACAGTACAATTGCAACAGATCAGAAAGTACTTGGATTTGAGAATAAAATACTGAGAAGGATACTCGGGGTAAAGTGGCAAGACAGAGTTACAAATAAAAGAGTAAGAGAAATGATGAGAGGGAAAACCAGCTGATGAGCATGTGAGGCTGTCTCGGCTGGAAATGGCTGGGGCACATATACAGAAATGAAGGCAGTTTAATACAGGATGTGCCAGAGTGGACTGAAGTTAGATGAAGAACAGGCAGAGGTAGAGCCTGGAGGAAAACCTGGTTGAGGACAATGAAAAGAGAAACAGGAGTGTTGGTGGGACCTGAAGGAGATGGCAAGAGACAAATATTGGTGGAAAGAGTTCATCGAAGCCTTATGCATCCCGTGGAGTGCCACAGGGAATTATATATATATATATATATATATATATATATATATATATATATAATATATGAAGTTAGTTGCCCCATGAGGAGCGTAGGAGCCAGGGGCTAGTCACGTTGTTCCTGACATTTAAGATAGAGAGTGACCAGCCTCACTCATCCCTGGAGTGGCATTACGCGAAAGCAAAATAACCCCAACCATTCCTTGGATATAAACCTTCATCGGCTCAATCCGACTGGAGTGCCGAAATTACCCGCTAAACCACCAGACGCCAAATTTTGGTTATGTAGTTACCACCCAGCATAGTAAATGGTTTCCTGGTGTACAGGAAACCATTTGGCTCTCGTCACCAGTGTAGAGTAACCCACAGACAGAAGTAAGAGGAAAGAATGAAGGAAAGAAAACAGGAAGAGGGAGTGTGAAGTCACCCATAGGCAGAAGAAAGAACGAGGAAAAGAATAAAGGAAAGAATGAAGGAGAGTGATGGAAAGGAAAGAAGACTGGAGGAAAGGAAAGGGCAGACACCCGAGAGTAGCAATTCTACATCGAGTGAGTGGATGGCGAGCGCCCCCACTCTACCACTTATATATATATATATATATATATATATATATATATATATATATATATATATATATATATATATATATATATATATATATATATATATATATATATATATATATATATATATATATATATATATATATAATGACGTTAGTTGTAGCAATAACAGCAGCGATGGCGGTAGTAGTAGTAGTAGTAGTAGAAGTAGTAGTAGTAGTAGTAGCTTTTCAAGTCAGTCTCTGAATCACCATCCTCTCTCATATATGTGTATCTCACCACTCATCTATCCATCCCTCTCATCTTTGGTCTCCCTCTTCAACTCGCACATATACTCCCCCTAGTATTCTCCACCCACTTCTTTTATATATCTCTCCACTCCATCCCTGCATCTCATCCTTAGGTTTCCCTTACCCCTCACATACACTCTCCTTGTTAGTCTCTCACTCGCTATCATTTTAGTTAATAAATCTACACTTTTTCGCACAGGCCAACAATCTCAAAGTGAACAAACACTGGGGAAATTCTCACTACCCCGCCACCATTTTCCCTTCGAGTGATTTGTGGGGGTGAGGTTGGTGGTAGTGGGGGAGGGAAAGAGGAAAGGAATGTGTGTGTGTGTGTGTGGAGAGAGAGAGAGAGAGAGAGAGAGAGAGAGAGAGAGAGAGAAAGAGAGAGAAATCTTGCTTAGTCTCTCTCTCTCTCTCTCTATCTATCTATCTATCTCTCTCACCAATCTATATGCTTGTATGGTCATATACATCCATCTATTCATACATACATATATTCACACAGATATTCATAAAGAGGTAATAGATAACAGATAAATAGACAGAAAATAGACTGATAGCTAGATAGATAACTATTTTGATTTTTCATCTGAAGAGGGTTTAGGCGAGATAAAATTGCTTCTCCATAATTAAGCACAATTTCAAGTGGTTATAGTTAAATATATTGAAAAACATATTGCTCCTACTACTGTTTGCCTTCCTCTATACACTGTTGTGTATCATACCATTTTCACCTTCACTTAGCCTAAAATTGCCATCTCTCCATCTTGAATTCTAAGCTGTTACAAGAGATTAACACTAGAATATGATGCCAGTCATGAAGAAGTGCTATGGAAGGAATGTAGAGTGTGAAATAAACTACAAAATAACCAAAAAATCTGGGCCAAATTAGAGTAAAACGAGTATAATTTGCTTAATTGCTCATCATTACCTAACACATCATGGGTATGCGGCCGTGTGATGTGTCCGCCTCAGGGAAGATGGAGGACCCTGCCCTGCATAATCCTGGGTCACCCTTAGGCAGGGTGTAGCACTGGAGTATCTTTCCTATTCATATTTCTCTCATTCCTGCCCCATCTGTCTAGTTTTTCTTTGAACCCTAAAGTTCCAATAGAAAACTGTGTTTGGTTTATATGATTTATAATCAAGTGTAGGTTATTACTGAAAATATATTTATTCAAAAAAGATTTTTTTTTGGATCTAGGAAGTCTTGTGTATCATTCCTATTCATATTTCTCTCATTCCTGCCCCATATGTTTAGTTTTTCTTTGAACCCTAAGGTACAAAAAAAAAACTGTGGTTTATATGATTTATAATCAAATGTAGGTTATTACTGAAAATATTTTTATTCAAAAAAGATTTTTCTGAATCTGTGAAATCTGGAGTATCTTTCCTATTCATATTTCTCTCATTCCTGCCCCATCTGTCTAGTTTTTCTTTGGACCCTAAAGTTCCAAAAGAAAACTGTGTTTGGTTTATATAATTTATAATCGTGTAGGTTATTACTGAAAATATTTTTATTCAAAAAAGATTTTTCTGAATCTGTGAAGTCTGGAGTATCTTTCCTATTCATATTTCTCTCATTCCTGCCCCATCTGTCTAGTTGGTAATTGGTTGTCTACTAAAGGGTTAAAGGGTAATAATAAATATGTTCGAGAGTTTAATATATTTTTGCAAAATAATGTATCAGAAAATAGTTTTTAGTCTATTTTAAACATCATTTCTCCATTTCAGAATTTAAAAAAAAAAATACAAATTGAAGATTTTTCTTTGAACCCTAAAGTTCCAAAAGAAAACTGTGTTTTGTTTATATGATTTATAATCAAGTGTAGGTTATTACTGAAAATATTTTTATTCAAAAAAGATTTTTCTGAATCTGTGAAGTCTGGTGTATCTTTCCTATTCATATTTCTCTCATTCCTGCCCCATCTGTCTAGTTGATCTAAAGGAGATTAATATATTTTTGTAAAATAATGTATCAGAAAATAGTTTTTAGTCTGACTTTCTTAAATATCATTTCTCCATTTCAGAATAAAAAATACAAATTGAAGATTTTTCTTTGAACCCTAAAGTTCCAATAGAAAACTGTGTTTGGTTTATTTGATTTATAATCAAGTGTAGGTTATTACTGAAAATATATTTATTCAAAAAGATTTTTCTGAATCTGTGAAGTCTGGAGTATCTTTCCTATTCAAAAGAAAATTGTGTTTGGTTTATATCATTTATAATCAAGTGTAGGTGTCTAATTAGTAATTGGTTGTCTACTAAAGGGTTAAAGGGTAATAATACATATGTTCGAGATATTAATATATTTTTACAAAATAATGTATAAGAAAATAGTTTTTAATCTGACTTTCTTGAATATCATTTCTCCATTTCAGAATAAAAAATACAAATTGAAGATTTTTCTTTGAACCCTAAAGTTCCAAAAGAAAACTACTTATTGCTAGATGCTCTGCCATCTTTTAAGTTGTATTTAGATGGAAGACCAAAGACTCTTTTATACTTTCCCTTATTTTAATAATTTCTTTTACACTTTCTTACAAGATCTTTGGCAGGAGTTTCAGATTTGGCTGAAGTTTGTCCTTATTATTACTTAAGGCCAAATAATATTGGAACTGTAGTGTACCAGGATTATTGATAAAGAAGCGTTCATCTATGTAGTACCTATCGCTGAGTAAAGATTGGTATATCTTATCTCTATTATAATTCTTCTTCAAGATTGTCTGGCAAAGATCCCACCTCCAGCAAATTCAATGTAGTGGCCACAGAATGCAAATAATTCTTCGAAAACTTCTCTTTTTTTCTTCTTGAGTTTCATTCTGACCAGGACGTGGAAGGTATCGACACAATCTGTCAAATCTATAAAGTATAAACGATCAATATTTTCTAAATCAATCTTGAAATTCTTTAGTTCGTTGTAGTCCCACTCTGACTTCTCCGAAAAAAAACATTGGTTGAAAAAAAAAACTGCTACAGACAATTCCTCGATTCTAGTCAAAAAAGGTTATGGTTAGATGTCCCCCTCGACTATCATGTATTTTTTATTGAGTTATATTAAAAATAGAAGACCAAGGGCTGTCATAGTTTTTTATACTTTCCCTTATTTTAATAAATTCCTTTACACTATCTTGCAGGGTCTTTGGCAGGAGTTTCAGGTGGGGTTGAAATTTGTCCCTATTCTCACTGATGACCAAATAACACTGAAACTTTAGCGTGCCGGGGTTATTCATAAAGAAGTGACAGGGGAAGTGATAATTCCAAATATATTTATCTATATGGTACCCATCGCTGAGTAGTGATTCATATATCTTATCTCTGTTAAAATCTTTCCTCAAAACTGTCTGGAAGAAGATATTGGGGTTGAAAGTAATAAAGATTCCTCCCCCACTACAATATTTACATCCGAATCCCTTGTATGTGTCACAAAATCCAAATAACTCCACAAAGATTGTTCTTTTCTTCTTTTTGAACTGCATTCTTGCTAGGAGATGGAAAGTTTTCTTATCGAAATAGTTGCTGTAGTTGATGTAGTATAGGCGATCCACTTCATGTAGATCTACCTCGAAATTCTTCACTTCATCGCAATCCCACTCTGATTTTTCCGAGGGTGGGGTCTTACGAGTAAACGTATATTGGTAAACAAGGGACAAGTTTAGATACTGTTCCATAATTTCCACATTGTTTACATCATTAACTAGAGATTTAAAGCCCTTCATTGTCCTATGCTGATTGTTAAAAAAAATATTATAACCTTTTAGTGGGCAATCAACCGTCAACCAGATAGATAGGTCAGCATAGTACACACTGTCTTGGTCCCGCAGGCATGAAGATCACCAGCTGGATGTTTATGGTTAAATGCTATAAACACTGTAGTAACCAGGCCAACGACTGTTATATTCTTTTACACCTTCCCATATTTCAGTAAATTCTTTTACACTCTTTTGCAGGATCTTCGGCAGGAACTCTAAGTAGGACTGAAGTATGTCCTTATTCTGACTGATGGTCAAATGACACTGGAACTGTAACGTGCCTGGGTTATTCATGAAGAAGCGATGAGGGAAGTTATATTCCCAAACGTACTTGTCTATATGGTACCCATCACTGAGTAGAGATTCGTACACCTTATCTCTGTTAAAATTTCCCTTCATTACTGCCTGGAAGAAGATGTTGGGATTGAAAGCGATAAAGATTTCCCTGCATAAAGTTCATTATTTACAAATCCAAAGCGGTCATGTGTTATATATAATTCCACAAAGACTGGTCTCTTTCTATACTTCATTCTAGCCAGGAGATGGAAGTCAGGAAAATAATTGTAAAGGTGTATATAGTAGAGACGATCCACATTCCTTAGATTGACCTCAAAATTCTCTAATTCGTTGTAATTCCATTCTGGTTTCTCCGATGGTGGAGTGTTACGAAGAAACTTTTTCTGGTTCCACATACCTGGATACGTGTACTGCATCAGAGTTCTCAAATTATTGACTTTAATAACCAGAGATTTGAAGTCCTTCATTAGGAATTGCAGAAATGGAAGTTTCCTGGTGGTTAAAAGATAGAAATACTGTAGTGACTAGGCCAACGACTGTTATATTCTTTTACACCTTGCCATATTTCACTTCTTCATATGTTCAGTAAATTTCTTTTCTTACACTCTTTTTGCAGGGTCTTCGGCACCAGGAGCTCTAAGTAGGACTGAAGTATGTCCTTATTCTGACTGATGGTCAAATGACACTGGAACTGTAACGTGCCTGGGTTATTCATGAAGAACCAATGAGAGAAGTTATATTCCCAAACGTACTTGTCTATATGGTACCCATCACTGAGTAGAGATTCGTACACCTTATCTCTGTTAAAATTTCCCTTCATTACTGCCTGGAAGAAGATGTTGGGAATGAAAGAGATAAAGATTTCCCCTGCATAAAGTTCATTATTTACAAATCCAAGGGGGTCATAATATATATATAATTCCACAAAGACTACTCTTCTTCTTTCTATACTTCATTCTAGCCAGGAAATGGAAGGTATCATTATAATAGTCGATATAGTAGAGCCGATCCACATTTCTTAGATTGACCTTAAAATTCTTCAATTCGTTGACATTCCATTCTGGTTTCTCTGATGGTGGGATGTTACGAAGAAATTTTTTCTTCCACATTCCTGGGTACGTGTATTTCATCAGAGTTCTCAAATTATTGACTTCACTAATCAGAGATTTGAAGTCCTCCATTAGGAATAGCAGATGTGGAGATCTCCAATCGAAAGTTTATCCCACTAAAAACTACAAGACAAACGACTATTATATTCTTTTACACCTTGCCATATTTCACTTCTTCGATTCACTGTTCCATTCTTTTATATTAGTACCACTGATTAGGCCAACAACTATTATATTCCTTTACACCTTCCCATATTTCAATAAATTCCTTTACACTTTTTTGCAGGATCTTTGGTAGGAGCTCTAGGTAGGGTTGAACTTTGTCCCTATTCTGACTGATGGCCAAATGACACTGAAACTGTAGCATACCGGGATTCTTCATAAAGAAACGATAAGGAAAGTTATGTTCCAAAACATACTTGTCTATTTTGTACCCATCACTTCGTAGAGATTCGTACACCCTATCTCTGTTAAAATCATCCATCAAGACTGCCTGGAAAAAAATGTTGGGGTTGAAAGCGATGAAGAGTTCCCCTATATAAAATCCAACGGGGTCATATTTTATATATAATTCTACGAAGACTGGTCTCTTCTTCCTTCTCAGCTTCATTCTGGCCACTAGGTGAAAGATGGCACAATCTTCATAGTATATATTGTATAGGCGATCCACATCTTCTAGATAAACCTTAAAATTCTTCAGTTCATCACCCTTCCATTCTGACTTCTCCGAGGGTGGGGTGTTACGAATAAACTTCTTCTGGTACCTCATGCCCGGGTAGGTATACTCCATAAGAGTTTTCACATCGTTCACCTCACTAACCAGAGATTTGAAGCCCTCCATTATGCTGTGCCATATCAGTTGAAAAATCTTTATATACCCCAACCTCACCGGCATCCTTGGTAGTTAGTTGTCCATTAAAGAGTTATAGAAGGTTGAGTGAAGAGCCATTGGCAACGTTTTTGGTCAACATCGCCCAGATTCTGGATAGAATTGATTGAATAAAAGAGAAAAATAAAACACTAAGAACCTAATTGGCTTCTGGAACAATTTGTATTTCTTAGTAAATTTCCTCTCTGAAATTTTTCCCAAGAACTATATGAATCTTATAATCTAAAGGAGATAAAAAAGAAATAGTTATATTTAATTTTGTATTGTTTGATTTTTACATTTTTCCTCTTATATATTTACAATTGTGACTGAAAGTAAATTTATATTTTACACATTCACAATGTTTGTCTATACATCCCCTACGACAAATACAGCTTCCTCCTTGAGTATATAACCTAACTGCTTTTCTAAGAGATATTTTCTCATTTTCTGTAAATCTGTTTATCTTAGGCATGGTGTATCCACATGGTATGAGTTCCTCACTTACAATATCCCATATTCTGTTTGAATTTGATATAAATTTCTATTACTGTCTTTGTTCTGTTTCCCAGTTTGTTAGCCCTGTCTAAGAAATTCCAGACATCCTCGCCAATGTTCATATCTGATGAGGTTGTCGGTTCCCACTTTCTCTGCTTCTCTCTTCATTTCTTCTTTGTAAGGTTCCCCTTCTGCTCGCACTTTCTCTGCTTCTCTCTCCATTCCTTCTTTGCAACTTCTAATTTTTTCCATTTCTCCCAGCCTCTCCGTCACCTTGAAAAATAAAAACAAATTCTTAGACTACATTTTTTTTTAAACTAAAGAAAAATAAAAAAAATATTTCAAAAGGACACTCACTCTTGGAAGATCACCTTCGTCATTCAATAGTTCTTCTTTTTCTTCTTCTTCAGGCGAATCTTGAATGTCTTCTATCCGATTTGAAAACTTCTTCAGTATGTCCAGTGGGAAAGATTTATTAAATCCCAAGATAGGATTTTTACCAAATACAACTCTGTAAGGGAAGGATTTTATGATTCTATTAATTGCTAAATTTATTGCCACTGCTCAAATTTTGTACTGTTTGATTTTACATTTTCCTCTTATATGTTTACAATTGTGACTGCAAGTAAATTTATATTTTACACATTCACAATGTTTGTCTATACATCCCCTACGACAAATACAGCTTCCTCCTTTAGTATATAACCTAACTGCTTTTCTAAGAGATATTTTCTCATTTTCTGTAAATCTGTTTTTCTTAGGCATGGTGCATCCACATGGTATGAGTTCCTCACTTACAAAATTCCTATCTAATATCCCATATTCTGTTTGAATTTGGTATAAATTTCTATTACTGTCTTCTTTATTACTGTACCAAGAATGTTTCTGTTTCCCAGTTTGTTAGCCCTGTCTAAGAAATCCACTTTAATCCAGACGTCCTCGCCAATGTTCATATCTGATGAGGTTGTCGGTTCCCCATCTGCTCGCACTTTCTCTGCTTCTCTCTCCATTCCTTCTTTGCAACTTCTTCTAATTTTTTCCATTTCTCCCAGCCTCTCCGTCACCTTGAAAAATAAAAACAAATTCTTAGACTACATTTTTTTTAAAACTAAAGAAAAATAAAAATAAAATATTTCAAAAGGACACTCACTCTTGGAAGATCACCTTCGTCATTCGATAGTTCTTCTTCTTCTTCTTCTTCAGGCGAATCTTGAATGTCTTTATCCGATTTGACAACTTCTTCAGTATGTCCAGTGGGAAAGATTGATTAAATCCCAAGATAGGATTTTTACCAAATACAACTCTATAAGTGCCACTGCACAAATTTTAATCCATCTGGCCAATTTTGTGTTTCCTTTTCTCTCAGATAGGCCCTTATCATATTTTCTGTCACCATTTGATCTTTCCACACTCCCCTGTGATTGTGGATGTCTGGGTCGACTGTGAACAGTTTTCATTTCTGGCCAAATTGAAGATGTTATTTCTTTCAACACCTTTGCTGTGAATTCCCTCCCATTATCAGACTGAAGAATCTTGGGTGCTCCTATCATAGTAAATATGTCCACCAAGTGTTGTGCTACCTCACTAGCATTTTTAGTCTTTAATGCTCGTAATATTGAGAATTTAGAAAAATGATCCTGATAGTTCAATATGTAATTAAATCCATTATACTCAATTCCATTTAAATCAATTAAATCTACTTGACCTCTTTCTCCAAAATTGTTGGATAAGATGGGTTTTACTACTCTTTTGGAATTTCCTTTTCCTTGAATTGTCTCTCCACATGTTTTACAAAAGGAGAGGAAAATTTTTATTTGCAACCGTTTCTTTCACTTCACTGAATGTTCTTTTCTGTCCACCATGACCCACTCGTATATGAGCAGTCATAATTGTATCATAGATCTCGCTCACAGACACTACGTAACGTCCTGTTTTCTTGCATACCAACTTTTCATGCCCTGGATTGTCTCCACTCTATATGTTCGAATTAAATGATACATATTTTGGGTCTTTTTCCTTTGTTTATTTGCGATTTCCAAAGTTTCTATATATTTTTTCAGTCTGTTCTCTGAGAATAAAGAACATTTTCCTGACACTTTCCTAGAAGAAAAAGAAAATTATTTTTGAGTCACGGTAAACAAAAATATATACACATATATACATTATTCTTTGTCCAAACTTTTCTTCAAAGGTTTTCGCCATTGTACTGATTTTCTCCTCGAACTGGGTTCTTAATGGATCCATCTTTATAATAGACCGTTCCTTGCTTGACTGAAGTACGTCTCTATCAGAATCAAAAAGAAACCTCGTTTGACTCAAAAGTCTCGAAGCGATTCATTTACTCAAACGAAGTGCTACCAAGTTAATTGTTTGAACAAATCTCATATCGAAAAAATAAGTAATTCCCTCTCTTATTTTTATTTCTTCCTATCCTTACTTCTCTCACCTCTCCCTCTCTCTCTTTCTATATCCTCTTTAACCCCTCCCCCCCCTTTCACCTTCCTTTGTCCTCTACTACTTCTCAGAACAAGTTATGTAAATAAAAACTTATTATTGCCGGAAGGGAAAACTCATGCGTCATGCACGCTTGGTCATTTGTTGTCGTCGTGAACTCCAAATAAGGAACAGCATATTATTACCCCTCTCACTTGTTATGAAAGAAAGGTTACTTGAAAGTAATTAATATTATTTAGAAATGTTGATAAAAATAGATTCCATAAATATAAAGAATATCTTTAATTCTTAACCCTTTAGCGGGCAGCCAACTGCCAACCAGATAGGTCAGCAAGGGCCTTTTCGCCTCAGTGTTATATACGACCATATGGTCATACGACTACACCTTTTTCATAAATGCACGGAGTAGTAGTAGTTAGTGTTCTCCGAGTCCAACAGAGTTTTGCCCAGGGAACATTTAATATTCTTTTAGTATCGTTTGGTCTTGGAGGACCTCATGGCCTAGCCTAGCCTGGCTGATAATTGAGAAGGGAAGGTCTGTCTCATTCCTCAATAGGTTTAAAAAGCATTTATGATCTAAAAAGTCGCCCGCTAAAGGGTTGATAATCCCCCAAAAAGTCTACTATGTAGTAGTGATCTACAATAAGATGTAAAACCAACTTTATTGATAATAACCTAATATAGCCACTTGCCAGCTAAAGGATGCGAAATATTAATTGTCTATAGTAAGATGTAAAATAAAAAATATTCAAAAACCAACTTTATTGATAATAACCTTATATAGCCACTTGCCCGCTAAAGGATTAATACAATAAAATGAATTTTTATTTATTTTGATAATGGTCATATATAAGACTGAGGCGTTAATTCGGACTCACTACTTTATATGAAGTGATCTGATAACTTTTAAATTAATAGTAATGTCACTGTCTTTTAAAGAACCTGATGGTTTCAATAATAATTATTTTGATAAGGGAAATTTATGGGCCATACATATGAAGATCCCTGATAAAAACACCTTTGCTATATCCAAATTAAAGTGGAAATATCATAAAATTTATATAGGATATACTTTCATATGGGTGTTGTTTTTTTCATATATATGTTTCACTGATAGTATAAAAAATCTCATATGTATTATATTTCAAACTGGACTCTTTGGGTGTTATTACTTGATTCTTTTTTATATTTCTCAATGCTCTTTTAGTTATTAAAAATATTGTAATATATAAACCCTCCTGGATTCTTTCAAATATAACAGGGTGTATTAATATTTTTATTACTATTAGTTATTGGTGTCTTGTCTACCCCCAGAGTGAGCATAAAATCGGATTTATAAACATTAGCAAACATGTTATTCCTTTTATTTTTACAATACTTAATATAATTATTTCTTGTGCACCGAGACGAGTTTTTCATGCATACCAACCTTCATTATATGTTGCAATATATATGCTTTTTACATCGATATTATATGTAATTGAAGACCCATTTCTTAAAAAGAACTTAATTTATCCACAATTAGGTTGGAATAATCCATTTCAAACTGGTCTTTTATTCAGTCTTATAATCTTTATAGTAGTACCAGTATTACATTTTGGAATTTGTATAATCAATTCATTAGTAAATAAATTATATAATTATTATATAGTAGATAGAAATAATTCTAATAGAACAGAACTTGTAGAATATTGATCCAACAAGACCCTTCTATATTATAGTAAAAGGTGAACAGTGTTCATCGTCTATTTTTGGAACCGTTTTGAAAAATTTATTTTATCTTACAATTATTCTATTAATACTGCCTATTTTTTTCGGAACTGTCATCTCATATTGTAAAATACCAATTATTAACTATGAAAAAATTATGGATGTCACTAGATAAAATAAAAGGATGTTTTAATTCTTAAAAAAAAAAAATGAGTAATATTTATAAAGAAGAATTAGATAAAAATGAAGATGAAGATTATTTAGAAAAAGAGGACGAAGAAGAAGAAGAAGAAGAAGATGAAGAAGAAGAGGATGAAGATGAAGACGATTATGATGATTATGAAGAGAAAAAAGAAATAGACGAAAATCTTGAGAAAATAAATGATAATCCAATGAAAAAGAAATTAATTCAGCTTTATTTTGATGTTTTTAAAAAAGGATTATCTAGTACGGTTGGTAAAAAGTTATATGAAGCTATGATACATCCCCTAGTCTTAGATTTAAATAAAATAAAAAATAATAAGGAAATAGATGATTTTCTTTGTAATATAGTTAATGAGTTAATAAATAATCAGAAAGATTACCTAAGTCAGAAAATTGAAGAGGAACTTTCTGATATCTTTTACGCTACTTCCGAGGAAATAGAAAAAAGAGAATCAAGTTCATGTCAGATTTTTATTAAATGTTTTGGGAGCGGTCAAAGACAAAGAAAATGTAATAAAAGTTAAATCAATTTAATTTAATTTATATGTTTGGCCAATTATTAAATTACTATGTCCATCAAATTCTCCTCTAGAAAATGGCATTGAAAGTGTTTTAGGAGTAGAATTATTAAAAAAAATAGTTTCATTAATCCTTAAAGATTTTCATCCACAGTATGAAATTTCGTCTAAGTACTCTCACAATGTAGAATATGGTGAAAAAATTTTAAAATCTATTCGAGAAAGTAGATTTTTGGCGATTAATAACGCTCAAGAAAAAATTACCAAAGAAATAATAATTCAAAAATACAATAATAATTATGATGACATAATGAAAGATAATGGTAAGAAAAATAAAAATACACTAATGACTCGAGATAAATTTAATTCACTGGAAAATTTTATCAACCAAATACTAACTATGGAATATTATGACTTTGTAACTAAAGGTATGTTTTTAACAATTTTGCGATTTATTTTTCATATTTTAAATACAGGTAATGTTATTAATTATCTAAAGAAATATCCAGATACGACCATAAATTACATTGAAAATTTTAATAACTCACAAACTATAAAGGAATATATTAACAATAACGATTTAGGAAAAGAAGAAATATTAAAACAAATAATCAAATTCAATAAAATTAAAGAATTTAATGAACTTATACATACAATAGGAAATGAACCTGATAAACTTAGAATCCTTTTGACAAATCTCTACGATGTTGCCGTTAAACTTATTATCGAGAGTAAACATGAAAAGTTAAATGACTTTAATAATAGTGATGATAGTTATAATAAAAAGGAAAGGGAAATATTTTGATGTTATTTTGACCGATTTAATAAAAGAGTATAATTATGGGACAGAAATTTTTAGTCTGAGTGAAGGATATGAATTATCTTCACTTTTAACAAAGTATTCATGCATAGAATTATTTACAGATATATTCCTTACTGAGCTAAATAAGAGGAAAAAAAAAAAATCCCAATTTTCATCTTATATGATAAAAGAGAAAATATTATAATATTCCCTCAAACAATATCTACCGAAGAAAAAACTAAAACAATTCTGTTATCTAAAAGTTTAAAATCACCTATACACAATGACACCGAAGGTATACAAATTTCAGAAAAAGAAAATGTAATATTCTTAAATATAGAATATATTAATGAGATTATTCCTACTGAGGTAGATGATCTTTATGAATTAACTAAAGGGTTTTGTAAAAACTTTTTTAAAGCTGAAGATTTTCATAAATTTATAGGTTCTCATAATGGTAGGAATGGAGATCTTTCTATGAATAATTTAATCATAGATGCTTATATTAAAACTCTTTTGAAAGACCAAATAGCATGTAAAGATTTAATATTAAAAAAAAAATTATAGATTTCATTAATAACTATAATAATTTAATTGTTATTTATATCAAAATTATTACATTTATACGATTTATTTTGATTTCTCTAGCTCAGTATTATAAATGTACCTTTAATCAAGAAAAATATAATAAATTATCAGATGATTTAGGAATAATTTTATCTTTCAGCTCAAGTACACATTTTAAGGAAATAAAGGGTAAATATTTAACAGATGAAAGTAAAGAATACAGAAAATCGGTAAAAAGGAAAAAATCTACTACTTTTGAATATGATTTAAATCATAATCTCAAAGAGAAATTAAATTCTATGTAAAAAAAAAAAAGATGAATATCACTTGTTATCAGACTTTAGATAATTTTTAGGATGGTAAAATAATAAAAAAGATTATTCCCTTTCTGATTCTATTAATTGATATGGATTCATTATTGAGACAAATAAATTTTATAAAAACTTCCATAGTAAATGTATGCATACAGTTGAAAATAGAGGTTAAACAAGATCCCCTATATCTTGTAAAAAATGTTTTTAAATTAAAAAATTTGAATCCTACAGAGGAAACAATAATAAATTTGGCAAGAAAAAATAAAGTTTCAAATGAAGAGATATTAGAGGTTCTTAAGAAAGCTAAAGGGAGTAAAAAAGAGATATATTTTCCTCACATAAATAGACGGCTATATCACAAAAATGCACAAGGATATTATCAGTCCCAGTTTATTGCCATTCGTCAATCGACGAGTTACCCTAAAAATACATGTCTTATTTTTGATAATGGTATTATTATGTGTGTAGGGATTAAATTTAATATCAAATCTTCTATTGAAAACAATTTACAAAAAATATCTAATGTATTACAATCACCTATTCGCATAAAAAGCAGTTCTATAGTAAATATTGTGGTTAGTTTTAGATTACCTTTTAATTTGAATTTTACTAAATTAAAATTTTTTTTTTTGATGTACACGGTGTTGTTTACACAAATAATAATAATACGTTTTTTTTTTTTATATATATAAATATTGGTACCAATAAAACCCTTAATTGGAGAAAATGTATTATTTGAGTTTTATGATGAAATGTTACCAATAACTCATGAACATTATAGGGTTGTTACACTCTTACTTTTTGAAAACGGAGTGTGTGTCTTGTTAGGGAATCAGAGTTTTCAAGACTGGCAAATACAACCTAAAATATTGATGGGCCTCTTTATCCATTTTAGTAAAGGAAAAAATTCACTTACTGAAAGTGAGGTAGAACACATTGTATCCTACTTTGGTTACAGAAGTTTAGACTGGTATGGTAAGATTAACATTTTTATAAAAAATACTGTAAATCCTATGTCAGAAGAAAATTCAAATAAAGAATATCAAAAATCCTTTTTATTTTTAAGACAAGAATATTACACGCCCAATACAATATTTCCTGATAATAAAAACTCTCTAAGAAATTTAATTAAAGATGGATCAATGACAATTATACATCCGGAGAAACATAGAAAGACGATTATGATATCTAAAGATTTTGCACAAAGAATTAAAGCCAACAATCCAGGTAACCCAGAAGGACACTGGGGCTCTTATCGTTCAAGATACAAGCAAATGAATGACATTAGACAAGTTTCACAATTAAAAATGATAAAAGAACTCTGTAATTTAATATCCACAGAAGATGAAAATTTAAAAAAAAAATATTGTTGTAGATGTAATATTGAATAAACATATTTTCTAAAAGATTATAGTTTCTGTATCATCCTATAAAAAAAATGATTGTAAAATTCCACGAATGGAAACCTACTTTGGAGGAAATAACATTATTGAAAACTTGTAGAATGTCAAAAATTACTAAAAATTTAAGTCTAGCTAAATATAAAAAAAAGCTTGTATTTTATGATAGTAACAGTTACTCAAATATAGATTTAGATTTAGAATACAAAGATATCTTTGGATATATATTGACCTTTTGTCCAGTAATTATCCATGGTTTGCCATCTCTTACTCTTCATATTAAATTTTCTAATATGACCACGGTAAATAGATGGCTCTGTTTTGTAAATAATCGCCTTCTTTTCTCGGATATTGTACCAAGTTTTTCTTTATTTCATTCAAATTCTGAGAATGGTTTATATTGGAAACCTGAAAGATATATATTCTTTCTAACTAAAGAAAATTTTATACAGAGAAAAAATAAAACTTTTTATATATCTTTTGATTCCTATTATGTAAATATGGAAAAAGGCCAATTACAAAAACTTACCCGCAAAATTTATACTTTTAATATTATCAGTTTTTTTAAATATAGTGATATAAACATCAACACCATTGTCTGTGGAATCCTTTCATATTTTGAGAAATATATTTTACATATAGAAATGGAAATTATTGGATTAACAGATATGGATAGAATCGAAGAAAAATATCCACCATATTTTAAAAATTTTTGAAAAGATTTAGATTTTACCCTTACAAAACAAAATATAAATTATTACTCATCATCACCTTTAATTAAATCTATGATAATGAAATAAATGTAATTAGACCATTAGGTGTATTACCTTACAGACTCTTCAAGATAAATATAATAAATAATAATATAACCCAAAACAAAAGGTATATTTGTTATATGATTAATAAAGAATATTTCAATTTTAAATATAATATTTTCATACAAGATACAAATAAAACAAACTCAAATTCAATTATCGCATCAGCATTTCATAATAATCTACCTTTTGAAAAGAGATATTTAGTATTTGGATTGTCTAAGGAACCAGGTTACCTGTACGATATAAAGGATAATATCAAACTTTTAAACATATTGAGTGAATTAAGTTCCAAGATATTTCACTGGAAAGATTTGACTCATCTTGCCTTTTTGAAAGTGAGACAAGGGGGTGAATTTTCTTTATATATTATTACTATTACAAAAAATATAACAGAGTTACTAGTAATGGATACTCTACTGATAATAGTATTAGTAAGCTTTATAATTTATCTCATAATAACATTGTTTCTAAGAGAAAAAGAACTGACACCATGCTCTTTACATGAGAAATTTATGTTGAAATTGCTAAATCATGAAAAATTAACACCGGATAATATGAAAGCTAAAATTGACAAAGTGATCGAGGCAAGACAGATGGCCAATATCACCGATATAAAAACCCTACCAAATTATGATTATTTATCAATGGACGGTAACGAATTTAACTTACCAGTCAGAGTTAATAAAGATAAAAATAATGAAATTTTTGCCACTTATAAATCTTCGGTTAAGAAAAGGTCATTAAATGAAATTAAAAAATATATTTTTTCGCAAAAAAACCCCATCGTACTTTGGATCGTTATCAGATTCTACCTCAAAAAGATGTGAAAATCCGGTGGAAATGGAGGAAGAACATGTAAGCAATTACGACTGTCAGTTATTTTGTTCAGACGATAATGCTGTCGCAATATCTGGTATTTCTGCCGTATATGGTGATCAGTTACTTGACAAAGAAAATAAATATTGTTATAGTGTTAAAGATGGAAAGGAGAAGGAGGTAATAAAATGTTCAATTCACACAGGTCAACTGGTTTATTCGGTTAGCGAAAAAAAATTTACATGTCATTGTAAGTATCCTTTCTTATTTGGAGGTGACCATTGTGACACAAATATAGCATGTCTCCACGACCCTAAAAAATATAGATATAACCCCAACTGGGAAAATGAAGTTTTTTTAAAGGATGAAAGAAATGGTGACAGTAAAATTATTCGACATGAAGATATAGCTTTGACTCATTTAATTCAGAATTTAAATGATTCTTCACTAAAAGAATACATTAGAAAAATTAATGATAAAAATTATTTTTTAGAAAATAGAATATCCTGCGAGTGTGAAGGGCAGCTAGACTATCTCGGGAATGCGCTTCTCACTACCGTCCAGTCCAATAAAGAGTACACTGATTTTACAAAATGTCAGGTGAATCCATGTGTTTTGACGTATGTGGATATGACGAAGGTTGCAACTTATCAAACCGACGATTATGTCTGTGTACCAAAGGACGATTTTGTGAACGTAGTACCCGGTAAAACGGATACTCCCATTGCCTCCGTGGGTGTTCCTCTCTTTGGTATCCGATCGAGACAAGTGGAACCTATTGTGACCTCTAGATCTTTGAAGAATATCTCCGAATTTACACGGGAGAATGTTGAACTTGCCACAACCTCCGTCGGTCCGATAGTGCTTCCCAAAAATGCTGATCATTCCGATAAAAACAGAATCGTTCTTTATATATCGCCTGATCAACTAAATATAGGAAATAGCAAAACTATATCCGATAAATGGTTTGGAACACCGGCTTGGTATAACATGTATGGTGATTCCCTTCCAAACATTACAAGAAACCCCATGAATGCAACCTCAGCCTTTTCTATTTTTCCCGTTGAAAATATTCTGGGCAACTTTACCCCTCAGAACCCGCTAGATTTTCATCTACTTTCTGCCCAGGCTCTGGAAAATTCGAGAATGATTTCGGGTATCGTTGTTGGAGGCCACGAGAATCTGTTCCATTCTATTTTTGAGGGGAAATCATACACCGGTAGTAATAGGAAAATTGAAAACATGATGAAAATATTTCAAGAAACGAGACTAAATTTGGGCAAGATAATGCTATCTTCCCGAATCCCCTCTCGAAAAAGATCACCCTTTTTAAAAAAGGTCAGTTTATTATCTCCACTGGGGGATATAACTGAAAATAAGTATTTCAAATCGGCAGCAATGATAAGAAATTACAGAACCTACGGATTATTAACCTCTTTAAGCAATATTGCTAGAGATTATGATATGTCCCCCTAAAAAAATCTCATCTCTTGTGCAAATGTGCTTTCCTACCTCTTTATACACACTAACCGAAAGTGAACACTTTTATCCTAATTCCTTCAAAATAGAAAATTCTCTCAATTTGGATGTTCCGCTAAAATCGAGTGACACCTTTGAAATATCCTTTAACTCTTCGAGAGATAAAATTTGCAATATTCGTCAAAAAAAAGATTTATATATATCACAGAATCAATTAAATTTTTCAGATTTATACGATAATGTAGAATTATTTGGAAGAGGTCTCAGACTCGAATCCAGTCTATATGATAACAATAATGATAATATAGGAAATTTGACAAAAGGATTATTCCATTGAATTTGCATCATCCACTGGCTGTCTGTGACGAGATTCATAATATGGATGAATCAAGAGAGACATTAACTTTAAATAAAAAAATGTGTGAAATTAGCAGTTCAATATCATGGCTTAATTGTTACGATACTAGTGTTTATAATATCGATTATCTATTTTCTAACTATTTTTTTTTTTTTTTTTTTTTTTTTATATTTCCAAATTTCATTTAATAAATCAAATTCATCTTTGGAAATCTTTAAAAATGATGATGATGAAGGTTTTTCAGGCAAGGGTAAAATAAAACAACCAGGAATATGATGAGATATATAAATATTTGTTTGACTGGAATCAAATGGTATATCTTTAAAAGATTTCCCCAGTAAATTTTCAAGCACATTCATTATGAAAGAGAATATAATTCTTAAATGTTCAGATTTATTTACTATAGCAAAATATGTCAAGTTAAGGAAGTTAAATGAAATTAATTTTAATAATTATAAATTATTTATTGATGAAATGTACAAAGATTATGAGTTGGGAATATGCAACTCATCGGGATGGTCGGTCGCCTACGTAGATGATAAGGAGACAGATCCTAGTTAAATTCTCTGTAGTATAAGCCAAAAGACGCTACTGACGATTGATGGTGACGAGCTTCATAATTTGTCACTTTATACTCTAAATGCCGAGCATACATCGATGGCGAACACCACGCTGGAAGTGAATCGTGATGGTGAGAGCTTATCGATAAAAGTGAATAACGTTTTTACTCTTAAATCTATATGTCTTTTTTTAAAGAATATTTTAATAAATAAATATAATTTAGAAAAACGTGAACTTTCTAAATCTATTTTTGTGGAAAAGGAAGAGAAAATCTTTGAAGATTTTTATACTTTTTCCAGATACAGTTATTGTACTATATTTCTTTTGTTCTTCAACAGGATAATAACAAAAACATTCAAATCTGTTTATCCAATAAATATTATTGAGGTTTATATCCCCAAACATTTTATTAAAATTCATCTTTGTAAAGGCATAGCAAAATTAGCAGACGATTCAACAATAAATTCCTATTTCAATTTAATTTCCATTCACATTAAACAAACTCTGGAATATAATCTAAAGCATGAAATAAAACAAAGTGTGGGTTTCTTACTGTATAAGGATTATTTTCCAATTGACTATTTGGAAAGAGTTGGGGTTTCAGTCTACACTTATGTTAATCACGGATCTTTATTATGCAGTGTCTGAATTTCTTGAAGAATGTGTTCGCCATTTAGATGTTTTACAAGAGTTTGGATGTATGGTTCTGGAAATCAACGAAAATTCCTTTCTTCAGCTTCCAGAGAAATGGCGAGGATCCACCACCGAGCTCATTTCTTCCAGTGAATTCAAAATACCTAATACCGGTCATGTTGCGAAAATAAAAGTGTACTATTTAAATTTAGTCAATGAATATACATTTATGATTATAAAGCTTATAGATTTATGGGAATCTCTAGATACATCTAGAAATAAATGATTTTTTTTTAGATTTTTCTTATTATTTTACCTTCGTCATGTTTACAAAATCTATTATTGAGACCTTGATTAACTATTACGCCCTGACAGTCTCGGATACTAAAATATTATTGGGTATTTTTTACCATATTAAATATAATGATAAATTATTAAAAGAAATAAAAGATTTTCATAATAAAAAAGGTACAACAATTAAAGATTTAAATAAAACTCTTTTAGAAATTTACTTAAATAATAATATAAATCATAAAGATACCCTTTTTCTAACCGGCTATACTTATAAGGAAGATGAGGTCCGAGAATCTGCTATGAAATGTCGATTGGCAGAGCAGCTTGAGAAAAATGAATATAGAATTATGGTGAACGATGAAATAACGACCGAATTGGTCAAGAAAAAGAGGGAACTTATAGATTTAGAGGAGTTGCGATTGAGATATACTACCTTGCGAACCATAATAAAATCAATAATAAAGATGACAATGGAGAGTATTTGTAAACGTCACCAAGCCATTAATAGTGGACATTTAAATAATCTCATAGGAAAATATCTACTGATTTTAAATAAATGTGAGATTATCACTAATTATCTCTTATTGGATGATTTCACCGTTGAAGAAAAGGAAAACCAGACAGAAGAGGGGGAGAAAAAGATGAGGAGAAAGATGTATCATTTACTAGAAAAAGAAAAATAATCAACAATAAACCTAATTATGCAGAACTGCGTAAAAGCATTGGGACAGAAATTAGGAATTCAAAGTATAGAAAATCATATAACATGAGTATTGGAAAAAATGACAAAAGCAGCAAGTCTCGTAATATCTTCTGAAAAGTATTTCAACCACTGGTTAAACTGAGCATGCGAATCTATTAAAAGTTTTAAATAAACAACAATCTTATATTGACAACGATCTCCAAATATCTGTATTTTCTTTTTTATCTTGTCCTCTTTTTCACTTTTAAGATGGGAGTGACACTTTGTAGAAAATCCTGGTCTAAAATTAGAGGCCCATATTTCGATTGGATTGATTTTCTTTGTAAATTCCTGCGTATTTTTCTTAATTTCCATCTGATGAGATGTGAGGACTGGTAAAAAACGAATTTCGTAATTCATATCCAGAAAAGTTTTTCGTTTACCTTAATAATTTCTATATTCTTAAAGATCTCGGTGAGATCTTTATCTTTATACTCGATTAATGCTGCCAAATTGAGCATGGCACTTTTTGCCAGTTCATTTCCTATAAACATCACATCGAATTTTTTAGAAGTCCGGTTTAAAAGCTCGAGACCGGCTATAAAAATTCTAGGATATTTTTGATAATATAGAAAACCAATACTCAAAGTTGGATATGTGTCCATACTATGAGAAAAAAATAAAAAAAATAAAATTTTATTAATTAACCCTTTAGCGGGCAAGTGGCTATATCAATAAAGTTGGTGTTTGTTTTATTTTACAGACAATTAATATTTTGCATCCTTTAGCTGGCAAGTGGTTATTATCAATAAAGTTGGTAAAACAATCCAATGCTAACTCCGTGCATTTATGTAGTCGATGGTCGTATATAACACTGAAGCGAGCTGACCTAGCTGCCCGCTAAAGGGTTAAGGAAATTTTCTTCCCTCATAATTGTGGAGAAATTGGATGAGGCAGATTCGAAACCCATAGATACTCTGTTCTGTGAAATCTGATCCGTCATTTGACGAGTAAAGGGGTATGCTCCATAGGAATATCGACTGCACATTGGCCAGGAATTACCCATTCTAAAAGCATCCCACTTCCATAATGCTTGAGAAAAAATCTAAAGACGGAAGCCGGATCCGAGAAATCGGTTTGAAAAATCCAAGTCGTAGGTTTCGTTTGGCGAGCGACACGAAAATCCATCTAACCAACCCTCTTTATTATTTAGATGCCAAGGCCTGTAACCGCGTAGATACCCTCCTAGGCCGCAAGTCCCTTCACTTACAACTTGTCCGGATTCGTAGCCATAACGACAGGGTAACTTTATCGGATAATTATGAACGAAGGATAATTTCCCCTTTCCTTTCATTTCGTGGCGGTGGGCAGGAGTCGCCAACTGCAAGATGATATCGCTCGGCCCGTCGTCCCGAGAATTGAGCATATTTGCCCTGATGGTGCTGGGACCCACGGTGACTAAAGATTCGAGTAAACGCGTCCTTCGGGGATTCGTCAGTATTCTGGAATGGGGAACGTTGTAGTTGGTATTTGTGTAGTCAATGGTAAAAAAACTGGTAGGATTATTCTCTGGGAACGGAGTGACGATCTGCCTTCCGTATAGATAAGACATATGTTCCTGGTTATGGGGACAGGTTGAAAATGCGTTTGGAGTGTGAGGTATCTTTCTACCCTCGTAGTTGGTGGGACGAGTGAAAAGATACGCGCTATTCAGCGATTCTTCCAAGTCTTCTAAATTATTCATAATTTTGAAATAGGCAGAATATCTCTGAATGGAAGAGAGGGGAGTCTCTTCTCCATAATGTAGGGAGTATACCGAGTAGCTCTGGAATGCAGACTAGCCTCGCATATCATGGATACGTTGATTTTGGGTTCTTTCAGTCTCTTCCTGCAAAAGGCGTCCGTGGTATCACAACAACCCCTCGCAGAAGCAGCTTTATTCCTCCTCACATCGTTTATGGGGTTCTTCAGAGAGTCGACGGGGCGAGAAAGAAATGGGGTACCATCAACGTGATGGTCTCTCTTCGGAGACAACGGATAGGTGTTTTTTTCGTTTATCGTAAAAATGGGAAGATATTGGTTTAGACTCGCGCCCATCCAGCAGTCGCCGTTCAAGAGAAATTTGTAGTGGGTCAGGAGGCAGTCCACGTAGTTGGCGCAGTGCTGTGTGAAATGCATGAGAGATGCCCGAGGAGAGGATGGTGCGTTAACCATGGAGAAATTTCTTAAGGTGTCGCGCTGAATAAAAGCTTCCATTACGCAAGGGGGCGGATGGTATAGGCTCCTTCCACCTCTCGATCCCCTACCTTCTCGTAACCCGTCCCACAAACCGGGATGCGCGCGCGTTTATAATCATACTTTCTCGCTAGATAATCCTTAATCCCCCCCCTAGATCTGTTTCCGTTACTGTACTGATTTTTGAATCTCACCATGGTTTCATCATCCGACATAAAATTCCTGGAAGAGAACTCTAAGAGTTCCGGAAATCCGCACGGTACATTTGGAGGAAGACTCAGAACGGTTTCGTTCTCTAGATAATTTTCGGCGCCGTGTAACTGGGTGGTTAAAAAATCGATGGGTTTCCCCCCTCTGCAATCCAAGTACGATGAATCTCCGTTCTGTTGAAGGGAAGCTCCGGAGCAGTGGGAATTAAAATTGGCCACTATAGCTGGACCCAGGGGTACTTGCGGTTCCCGAGAGAGCGCTAATAGTCCTCCAAAGATGTGCTTGCCTCCCGCATAGAAATTAGTGGAAGTTGGAGTGTTAGCCCATAATTCTTCACAGACGTAATTTCTCCGCCATGCGATATCTCTCGGGTTTATATTGGTAGGTTCTATCAATAGCCCACCTAGAAGATCGAATTCAGACTCGGAGAGATTGGCAACTCCTTCATAAAGAACGGAGGGTGGAAAAATATCGCGAAAACTTCCCGAGGATCCGTCGATGACGATTCTGTCGATAAGATCGAACAGGGAGTAATAACCAGCTGCCCTTCTATGATTGAGGACTCCCAGTGGAAAATTTCTCATATCAGAAGGAGGAAGGAGTTTTTCGCCTTCTCTCGTGAAAATCTTCGGAAGCAGAAAAGCTCCCGCCACTATACCGGGATCATTGATTCTCTGCATAAAACTCCCGTGATTCTCTTGTCTGTCGATAAATGTCTTTATCTCATTGTAGTCGGTTTTTCTCTCCTCCGTACCTAGACGGGAGTAGACAGAACCGGGATACACCCGTCCTGCTGATACCAACAGTCCCAAAGCGTGATCTCCCGAGTCCTCTCCCAGTCCATGAACACCAAAGGGTGGGGGTCTTATTACTCTGAGGCTGGAATTGGGCGGATCGCCCCCTCCTTCTAGGATATAATTCGGATTGTTATAGTAGTCCATTCCTTCCAAGTAAGAAGATATACCACCTTTACCTCGAACCGTAACAACACCCCTTTCACATAACAAGACTCTTTGTAAACGCCCGTTTCCAAGAGTCCATCTTTCACCAGTAGGAGGGATTCAATAAGATGCCCCCCATAGCACTTTTCGGGAGTCACATCGGCAGTCTGCTCACTCAGACAATTGTAGGAGAAGGCAGCATTCTTCGAACTCACTCCAGGAAGGGGCAAACAATGATCGCAATTGTTCAGAAGGGTACTCGAGACGAACCTCATGTTTGAAATATTCTGATTAGTGAAGGCCGAGTTTTCTACATTGTATAACAATTCGTCATTGGTTGCCACACTGGCGTTGATATGCAGAGCAGGGTTACAAATACACAGGTAATTCTCATCATCATCATTATTTAATAATGTCCACGATACCTGACATCTGGGTATAGGATTTCTGGGAATGCACTGCAGCCCTCCATCTGAGATGGTGGTAGACTTGTACCCCTCTGGACATTCACATGTGGCTGAATTCAAATCGAAATCGATCTCTCCGACATCTAAAATAATTTTTTGGGTCCGTGGATGGCGCAAAGCTCCATTTGGAAGGCAGGCAACAATCTTATCACAAGGTTTACGAAAATAGTTGTAATCGTTGTTCGACCATGATTTTGTGACGATATTATCATTTATACATTGAGTTACAGCCTTGGCATAGTGTTGGTTTCCCCTTCTTATGGCACCTGCGACAATTCTAGTTGTGTGAAAATTGAAGTCCCCAGAGTGAGTCCCTTGCTCAGATACTAAACATACACCGAATTTACCCGGAGGAAATCGCCCTTTCTCTCCTCCATTCTCAATAGAAACGATTGGAGTATCAGATACATCTATACAACGCGCATTTTGTTCTTTACATTGAAGACATTCTATTAGAGATGTAGAATCAGACTGAGGATCGCATTGTATCAATTCTTCGTCGCAGTCCCTGTTAGAAAAATTAATATTTATTTCTTCAACGTCATTTATCGGTGGTAGTTTATGTACATATTTTTCTGTATATTCATTATTTCCTCTGATATATATATTTTTATCTCCTATCTTTAAAGATAACATTTTTTTTATTTTAAGGATAAAGAAAAATAAATTTATAATTAAAGGAAAGAAGGAAAAAACCAGAGAATTTGTTTATTTATTTATTGCGTTATTTATTTCATGACTTACAGATAAATTTTCGGGAGCAAAAATGAGAGAAGAGCTAGAAGGTGTATATGTTCCTTCTGCTGAATTCCATGTTAGGAGATTTATATTATTATTATTAATATCATTATATTTTGCTAACAAAAATTCTAAATAGAAGAATACTCTCTCCTTCGAGATCATGAATCTGTTGAAAAAAATGGAAAGAAGCATAGAAACAATCCTCGCTGGCTCTGATAAAGTCGTTGGTTGAGTAACGGGTTGGAGTTTTCCAAATTTCATTATATATACATGGATATAATCATACTTAATTTTTTATTTATAGGAGAATAAAGTTTCAATAGTATAATATGAAGGGTGGTCATCAGTTTTATCTTCATAAAAATA
This sequence comes from Coenobita brevimanus, assembly GCF_032717465.1. Classification (NCBI taxonomy): domain Eukaryota; kingdom Metazoa; phylum Arthropoda; class Malacostraca; order Decapoda; family Coenobitidae; genus Coenobita; species Coenobita brevimanus. The sequence goes on along the minus strand of NW_027642711.1, from coordinate 93,411 downwards.
AGCACTTTCAAAAATCAATTTTGGACAAGTTTTAGCCCTTTAGCGGGCAAGTGGCTATATCAGGTTATTATCAATAAAGTTGGTTTTTTGAATATTTTATATTTTACATCTTACTATAGACAATTAATATTTCGCATCCATTAGCTGGCAAGTGGCTATATTAGGTTATTATCAATAAAGTTGTTTTTTTGAATATTTTATATTTTACATCTTACTGTAGATCACTACTACACAGTAGACTTTTTGGGGATTATCAACCCTTTAGCGGGCGACTTTTTGGATCATAAATGCTTTTTAAACCTATTGAGGAAAAAAAAATTAGTAGTAGATAAATGAGACAGACCTTTTGTCATTCCTCTCTTCGAAAAGAGATGTCTGGCTATCTCTCGGATGGCCGTCAAGGCTTCTCAGCTGTGCAATGCGATGATAGAAGATCTACTCCAAAGAGAACTTGATGGTGTTGTTAGTCTGGTCGAATGGCCAGACTTTACCAAGATGAATGTGTTTGTACTACTCTTTCTAACGGGACCGTCCACTCTAGTCCGAGGAGTTAAAGTTCAAATGAAAGAGGTGTTTTGGTTGAATTATTATTGTAAAAAAAAAAAAAAAAAAAATCCAACACTAACTACCACTATTCCGTGCATTTATGACAAAGGTGTAGTTGTATGACCAGATGGTCGTATATAACACTGAGGCGAAAAGGCAGATTCCAACCCTTGCTGACCTATCTGGTTGGTAGTTGGATGCCCGCTAAAGGGTTATATATGAGTATCCCATAGCCCAACGGCCACACTATCAACATGAACTCTCCACTATACTATCTCTCCGTAAGATTATCGGAATCAGATACAGAAACTCTGATGAATGTTACCAATCAGTTCAAGAAAGAGAAAGATGTAATAAGACGCCCAAATCACATAACACTTTTTGTTGGATATCTCGGCAATGAAAACAAGGAGCCTCTGGATTATATAACTACAATCAAGGAATGGCTGAATGTTAATCCCATTAAAATATATTCTACCAATCAGTTTGGTATATTTGGTCGGAAAAATTATTGGCCTTATTTTGAATATACCAAATTTTTACCAGATACTAGAAGAATTTCCCAAGATTTTGGATACCCATCTGAAAGAGGGATTTCTTTTGAAATCGGAACGTAAGAACCCCATTCCACATATATCACTTTTTGAATGCAACTCTCAGTGCCTAGAAACGGTGGTGGAAAAATCGACAAGTGCAAGATATTAGACAAGAATTGGGAAATAAAACCGAAATCAATAACTCTGATGCAGACCAAAGGAGACATTCTTTATAACTTTAATTTGACCCTAGGCTAAGAATTCTCTTTCGAAGAAGGCAATAAATGAAGAAGAAGAAAAATCTTTTTTTACCACCGGTTCAAAAAATCTGAAATTTTCTTCTTTTACTTGGTGTTTAATATTTTTAAATAATTCAATCCAACATTCTAATCTATAATTTGTTATATATTTTTGAATAGCATCAAATATTATTTGAGAATGATTGTGAAATAAAAATGAAAACTCTGACATTAATTCTTTTATTTCTCCATATTGAATTAGTTGGTTGAGGGGATAAAAATCCCTTCCATTAGCAACTCTAAGCATCCACAGAGATAGGGTATGTGCATTTTTCTGAACTAAGTTAAAATGGTCGATTTGGTTTTCATTCGAACCCAACACCAATAGCAAAAGGAAAAGAAAACTGCCAAGTTTAATAAGAGCTTCTCTATCAATATAGATGTCCTTTCCTTCCTTTTCCATTAGTATCTTGATTGTGTGATATATATAACATTTGGCTGGATAAACTATATTCTCCTTTAGTGGGTGATTGTTTCTTTCTTCTGAATTCAAAAGAAATTTGAATAAAAGAGGTAAAGTCTGCGAATGAATAAGATTGTATATTTGCACTCCTTCAAATAATTTTGATGGATAATTATTTATACAGATTATACATCCAGTCATAATATGAACATGTTTGGTCATAAATTCCACAAAGTGATCATTTTGCTTTCCAGTAAGTGCAATGAGAAAGAGAGATGGCCACATATGGTAAAAAACGGGTAACTGGACTATCTGAATATTATCAAAAGATATACATCGTTGTTTATAATCTTCTATGCTAGCATCCATTTCTTCCCACCAGTAATTATTAACATCTCTCACGTTTTTAATAATGGCTCCCATTTCAACCAGAGCTTTATATTCGGTATTTTTATTAATTCATATAATTCTTTACATATATCCGTTGATAAGATGGCTTCATAGAAACATCCTTTAAATCGAATTTTTTCATGATCTTGACAATTTTTTATATGGTAAAAAATTTGCATAACAAAATTAAATTCATTAATTGCGTTTTTTATTTCTCTGGAAAATGAATTAGCAAGTTTATCTCTCTGATATAAATATTTCAGATAATATGATATCGCTCCACCGAATACATTTAAAACGTTTTTGAGTCTACTCATGTAATAAGAATCACCATCATGTTCAAATTTTCCTTTGATAAGAGACTTCTCTTCGGTTTCTAAGGGAACTGAAAATACTCGAAACAAACACAAGTTAAATGTATTTAACCCCTTAACCGCGGGTGTCATTCCAGAATGACGGCGACAAAACTGGACCAAACCGCGGGTGGCATTCTGGAATGATCGTGAATATTTTGAACACCGCGCGTTTTCCCGGCGCGCAAATATTCTCACGCAAGAGTAGCTGTCGAGTTCTTTCACGCCAGCCATCCCACACCTCCCTCCTCCAACCCCGAGGGGACCCCCCCCACCCCTGCCCTGACCCGCGTCAGTCAGTATCTGTCCAGCTCTGTGCGTGATAATGGCGCTCCGTCCCGACTCATCATCGCTCGCTTCCTCCTCTACAATGTTTAGCGCTAGTGTTCCCTCTACCTCTACACCGGTAAAGGAACTGCCGACGGCGAGGCAGAAGGGGTTGAGCACTCCTGAAATTAGAACTGAGCTGGACAAAACAGTAAGTACTACTCTTGATTGTGGCAGTGAAAGTGACACACTCACAGCAAGCAGTGATGATTTGGCAGTGATTGGTGGTGAACCATTTTCCATTGATAGTGATGAAAGTGATCGTGTTGATTCCCCCCCACCACCCCCAACTTACTCTGGGAAAGGAAAGGCTCCTATGGGCAAATCTGGTATTGCACGTGGGAAGGGAGTGAAGCGCAGGCTCACGTTTCCCACACCAGGCCCTAGTACGCATTTCCCATCAATTTCCCGTTCCCCTAGCCCAATTGCCCTCACATCATCATCATCATCATCTGTCGTGCCCTCTCCTCAGTCTACATCATCTGAGGAGTACGAATTACCAAAGCCTGCAAAGCGAGGGAAGGCAGGCCGTGCAGGCCGTGCAGGCAGGCCTAGAACAAAGGGGATGCGTGGCAGTTGAAGGGCAAAGCTGGGCGATAAGCGAGGCGATAAGTGAGGTGATAAGCGGGGTAGAAAGGGTCAAGTTTCACCACGCACCAGGTCAGAAACCCCCCCGCCTGCCCCCAGCTCAGTTCCCTCACCCGCGCCACCCCCCCACTCACCGCCCCCGCACTCACCCCCCTCCCCGTTGCCTCCTGCCTCACCCACCTCCCGCTTGCCTCCTGCCTCACCCATTGCCTCTACATCAGCTCCTTCTCACGGGGAAACGAGTGGAATGCAACCTGCCCCTGCCACTGAACCACGCACAGGGCAAGTTGATGCATTTGTTTGGACTGACGGTGGAGATTTCCAGCCACACAATCCACCGTTTGATATGACAAATGCTGGAATACAGCCTGCCTTCCCATGCAACGCAGGTGATGAGTTTGTTGATTACTTCCTGGCCTTCCTTGATGATGAAATTGTGCAGCATGTCAGCGATGAGACCAATAGGTATGCAACTCAGTGTGCAGCACAAGGGCTGGGACCTATTGGCTCGCCAAAGCAAGTGTCGTGGTTGCCTGTCGGGATCAGAGAGCTGTATGTTTTTTTTGCACTCATGTTTTTGATGCCCCATATAAAGAGACATGAGTTGGAGGAGTACTGGCTCGTGGATGACATAACTACTATCCCCATATTCGGGAAGTATATGTCACGGGATCGGTTCCGACAGCTGCTTGGATACCTGCACTTCGCTGATAATGACAACCCGTCCCAAACTGACCCTTTGTGGAAAGTGAGGGATTTCCTCAACAAGATTAGGGATCGATTTATGCGATTTTTCAGGCCTATGCAGAAAGTCGTCATAGACGAGTCCCTGGTATTGTTCAGAGGACGTCTCAAATTCAGGCAGTACATCCCCAGCAAACGCCACCGCTTTGGGATAAAGTTCTTTGTGCTGTGTGACTGTGAGACGGGGTATATAATGGATTTTGTCATTTACTCGGCTAGCACAATGGATGTGAACAGGAAAGACCCCCTTGGCTTCTCTGGCTCCGTTGTAAAAGTGCTGATGGAGAGGTATTTTGGTGGTAATCATGTGCTGTACACAGACAATTATTACACAGCACCGAAACTCTCCAAATACCTTGCTGAACACGGCATTGGCACTGTTGGCACTGTACAGAGCTATAGGAAAGAGTGGCCTAGTTTCCCCGAAGCATCATCATCATCCAGGGGAGATGTTCACCTGAAGAAGTCAGACAAGCTTCTTGCGATCAGGTGGCATGACAAGAAGGTTGTCAATATGATCAGCACCATCCACAAGGGGGAAATGAAGAGAACTGGGAAGGTCAGCTACAGGACGGGAGAGCCAATCATGAAGCCTGATGCCGTCATTGATTATAATGTAAATATGAGACTCGTTGATAAGTCTGATATGATGATTGGCGAAATAGACTGTCTCAGGAGAAACACCCGATGGTACAGGAAGGCTTGCCTGCACATGCTCGATATGTGCATGCTCAATGCCTTCATTCTTTACAAGACACAAGTCGGGGGCATAAGGCAACCATCACTGAGACAGTTTTCCAAGACTGTCGTGCAGCAGCTACTTGAACGATTTGGTCAGGTGACGGCATTGATCCCGAGGCGACACTCTGACACACAACCTGACCGTCTTGAGTGCCGCAATTACATGAGCCGGCACCAGCTTGTGAAATTGCCTCCTAAAGCAGGCGGCAGGTTGTCACAGGGCCGCTGCAGAGTATGTTCAACCACCACACGAAGGCCTACGACGAGAAAAATGTGCACAAACCAGTGCCTTGAATGCCAAGTCGCTCTATGTGTAACTCCGTGCTTTGCCGAGTACCACTCTCTGAGTAAATACTGAAAGTGACAGTGATATATAGTGATGCGACAGTGACGTGCTTTGCCAATAATTGTATAATGGATAATGTAGTAATAAGGGATATTTTGCCTAGAAAATAAAGGAAATATTGGCCAGTATAATAAGTGATATTGTAATAAGAGAATCTGCGGCACTTGTGGAATTCTGCGGCACTTATGTAATTCTGTGATGCGCCAGTGACGCAATATAGTAATAAGTGCATTGTAAATATAATGTACATTGCCCATATTATATGTAAAATAATATTAGAAGTTAGAAAGAATGAAAAGATCGCAGGAAACGTCAGTGAGCGGGTGCCGCCGCAGTGAAGTGAGGCGCGGCCGCAGTGAAGAGCGGGTGCAGCTGCAGGGAAGTGCCTTTTACCTACCTCAGTGAACACAGAGTGGGTGTTTATCGTATGTACAGTGTTCATATATGTTTATATTACTATTATGAGAGAGTGGTTGGCATTTGGTACTGGTGTGTGGGGCGTAAAATAGTTATTTCACACCCCTCACTTCTAACGGCTCTCCCCGTCCTGTGAAAGTCAACGAAGTCATGAAACCTACATCAATGGAAAGCTGAAGGTTTGTACTTTCTAATGGTACCTTATTTTTTTCTCTAGCTTTATTCTGTGCAGAGTTATTAAGGTTTAAAGGTTTGTTTACATTTGGCTGAAACCCCCGCGGGAGAGGACAGTCAGACCAAAACAATACCCGCGGTTAAGGGGTTAATAAAAATAAAAGAGGATATTTTTTTGCATTTTGTATATCACCAATATCATTTATAATACAGCTGGGATCGATATTCATGAAGGAAGGTACATATTCGTTTAAGTTTTCTATAATTTTTTCTCTATTTTTTGTTATACTAAATTCCATATCTTCTCTTCTCTTTTTCTTCATTAAATCACATATATCATTATTAATATATATTTTATCTGTAAATGAAAAAAATTTCATCCTTTTCCTTTATCCTTTCAGTAGGAAAAACAGTTTGCCTCCAGATTCTCAAAGTACAAGCGCTGTTATAAAAGCAGCTACTATTTTCATTAAGATATTGTAAGAGGATACCCACCATGCTATGGTATATACTGGACGGTGTTTTTTCTACACTCATTTTAGGATATGAGACATTTTAATTTTTCTCGTATCGCTTTTATAAATTATTCACTTTTATTTTTTCATGTATAGGAGAAAAAGGAAATTGATTTAATAAAAGAAGATTTAGAGAAAATATTCAGAGAAACGGTAATAGATGACGATCATCCCATTCCGGCAGATGAGATTCCACTATGTTTTATAACGAAGGAAAATTATTTTATATTATTTGTTCCGTCGGTGGGTAGACAAAAATATAATGCCTATATCTATTCACAATCAATGTTGGTCCACACCAGCTTAATCATAGTTAATTTCTATAATAATAATATCAGACATTTAATACTAGAAGGAAATTGTAAATTATATATTAGATTTGAATTAGATTCTTTATCCTTACCGACCGTCTTTTCTTATAGTGTACTGGATAATTATATGAAATGCTTTGAATTTATTGTGGAACCCACTACATTTTGCTGTGTGGTAAAGAATTCTATATCTATAAAAGAAGCATCTGAAGAAGACATTGATCGATCTTACCTTCTTTATTATCAACGACTATTATTACCAAATTATTTGAATAAAAGAAATCTACTAGACCTAGTCCCTCTAGCAACAGCTTCGGAAATAAAAACAATGGCATTACAAGCGAATCTTTATTGGAATATGAAAACAGATAACAATTTAAATATATGTTTTTTATTATATGATATTGGACACCAATCTTACGAAAAATGTGAGAAATACATCAAAGACCTGAAAAGAAACTGCATTATATGTGAAGGAGATGAATTTAAGGCATATACATATATCACTAAAGAAAAAATAAAGATAGTGCCTAAATCACATTTTAATCCTTTACAATGTTTGGGTATGGAAACCATTTATTCAAAACCTAGTTCTCTGAGTAATATTAATTATTATCTTACAATAGGTAGAAAAATTCTTAGTTTTGAAATAAATATTTGTTGTTTCTTTAATTTTTTAAATATGAAGGTGAATAATATTTTTTGTTTGTGGCCCCCAAGAGAAGTATATAAAGAATTGAGTATTAAAAGAGATTCATTTTTTGATAATTATCTGGGTGTTTTATGGATTGGTGATTTTCAGAGTGTAAATATTATTCTAAAAATGGAAGATTAAGCCTTTTAGTGGGCAACCAACTCCCATTCCGGGTCAGCAAGAATTGAAGTTGTTATTCATCCCCGCCTCCTGTAGCAAAGGGAAATCAGACTCGCAAGTGTCATGTTGATCACAGAAAAGCAAGTGGTTTAACCCTTTAGCGGGCAGCCAATTGCCTTTTCGCCTCAGTGTTATATATGACCATCTGGTCATACGACTACACCTTTGTCATAAATGCACGGAGTAGTAGTAGTTAGTGTTGGATTGTTTTTTTGTTGTTGTTTTACAATAATATTTCAACCATAACACCTCTTTTATTTGAACCTTAACTCCTCGGACTAGAGTGGACGGTGGCGCTAGAAAGAGTTTTTGAGCAATATTGACTGCCGCAGCTGGAAGTTTGGAGAATGTTTCTGTGTTGGGGGACTTTGTCGTATTTAATATCACTCTTGGCAGAGCAACGACGTAAACCCCGAAGGTACACCTCCTTCTTCTTCTCTTCATCTTTCTTAAACCCTACGATATTCAGAGGTCCCTTGCATTTGTGGCAGACTTTCGACGTGTTCCATTCGTCGACGAGAGTAAAGTTTGTCGGAAATATTAATTCTCTATAGTAAGATGTAAAATAAAAAATATTCAAAAACCAACTTTATTGATAATAACCTGATATAGCCACTTGCCTGCTAAAGGGTTAATGAGAGTACAGCGTTTTTTGTACTCGTCTTTCAGTTCTATAACGGTCTTCTCAATATCATCTAAAAATATTCCCACCTGTAGGAAATTACTTATGATAAATTGCATTGCTGAAGCTCCAAGATCTCTTGAGAATAAAATTTTAATCCTTGATGGATTCTTACTATATTTTCTTATTTATTATTCCTTGAAAATTTGTTATATTGTAAAAGGTAGTTATACTCATTTTAAATTATATCGAAAATCATTCAGTTTTATAATATTGACTTGTCGTTATTTTAGCGGAACAGTCTTAAATATGCAACCACTTGTCCACTAAAGGGTTAAACGAGCAAGAGGTGGTGCGGCTCTTCGTAGTAAAGGGCAGGATGGTAACTCACAATTATGCTTTTCACATCTAGACACATGTAGGCGTAGAATTTTAGAGTATATGTTTAACACACTGCATTTATGTTCTTCTTTATTGTTTAAATGGCGATGAACACGGCGAAACATCAAGCAGAGGGGAGAGCATTTTTCGGATGGACATGAAGCGCTGTGTGCAAAACAAAGAAGCAGATCCTCCAGTTTATTCTTTTTCTTTTGGATTATCACATACTCTTTTAGCTTCTTACCGGCTTCCTCACATTCCTTTGTATTAATATTCTCTTCTTCTAACACTTGGGACCTTAAACGTTTGAAAGGACAGGATGGTAAATCACAATTTGTCGATCTACACCAAGCCACATATGTGCGAAGAATTGTGAGATATATAGTTAATACATTGCATTTGTGTTCATTTGTACCGTTCAAATGGCAACGAGTACGGCGAAACAACAAGCAGACGGGGGAGCACGTCTGAGATAGGCACGAGGAACTATGTGCAAAACAACGAAACATATCTGATGATTTATTCTCTCTCTTTTGAATTATCACATATTGTGCCAGCTTTTGGACAATTTCATCACATTCTTCTTCTCCTTTAATTTCAGCATTATAATATTGGCTTTTGGGTGGCCATAAATAACTGTACATAGCTCTGAAAATGCGAACCAAAGCTGATGCAGGGGCCGCTTCTTCGAGATTCTTCATCTCTCCATACAAACTTTCGATTTGGTTTTCCGCAAAAATATATATATTAAATTTTTAATTTATACTTATAATTAATGAAACTCTAATAATGATAAGATTTCTTTATAGATATTTATATTTTTTCAATTTGTTAATTCCATTATGAATCTATCATACTATGTGAGAGATTATTCAGCAGACTTTAGACTGGAGAGTGATGATATTTTAAACATACAACAACTGTATGGTCCACCAGATAAACCTACATGACTTAGGTTTGCCCCAAAATGTAAACAGAATAAATGCTGGATTGTTTTTCAAAAACAACACATACCTCTTAGAGAGAAATAGATTATGGGAATCGATAAATACGACGTTTGTAGCAAAAACCTCTCTGGAATGGAGCGCCCGAGGATGTAGACACTGAATTCAGTATAGATGAAAAAACCATTAATATTTTAAAAGGAAAATGGTGTATGAATTTGATAACAATTTGCAAAGAGTATATAGAAAATCATCTATTTTTTCATATTTGAGGTGTTTAAATAATTCTTATAATGATTTCTTGTTGAAACGAATTATAATAATAATTTTATTATTTTTATACTTTTACCACTAGTTTAACATCTTTCGAAAAAAGAAAAATTCAAGATTAAACAAAATATCCAGAGAATGAACTAAATCGACAACTCTCACAAGTTAGATAAACCAGCAACAACCTTGCTCATTTTGTTTAAAATGCCAATTTTTCTATTTCAGCACGACATATATATATATATATATATATATATATATATATATATATATATATATATATATATATATATATATATATATATATATATATATATATTCACACGAGTGTTTTATTCTGGCGTAAACATTTTAATGAGCTGGGGGTTAGACGACAGATACTTATCCAGACGACCTTTAAAGGTTAATACTGTGTCACAGTTTACTACAAAGGAGGGCACTTTGGTCCATATATTTACAGCTCTGTTAAAGAAGAAATGCTTAGCTTCATGCGACTGGAAATGTTTGCATATTATTTTGTGCTCATTGCCTCTACTATAATTCGAGCGATTAACTGTGAAGTATTTATCAACAGCCATGTTATCATGCCCTTTGAATATTCTATATACTTAAATTTCCTCGTAACCTGCGTTTAGTTAGAGTGAACATTGTCAGGGCTTCTAAAGGCTCCTCATATGGTTTGCTCCTCAAGCTAGGTATCATTTTGATTGCCCGACGTTGTACTCTTTCAAGTTTCCCTATATCTTTCTTGTAATAAGGTGACCAGAACTGGACACAATACTGTAAATGTGGGCGAACTAGAGAATTACATAAGGTGAGAATGATATTATTGGACCTATATTCGAACACTCTACCAATGAATCCGATTAATTTGTTGGCTTTCTTAACAGCCTCTGCACACTGTTTGCTTGGTTTAAGATCATTTGTTATAATAATTCCTAAGTCTTTTTGATGACTGACATTATCTAGTTGAATAATATTCATGGTGTAACTGGCTTTTTCATTTCTATTTCCAGTGGTTAGCACTTTCCATTTCCTAATATTAAAGTCAGTCTGCCAGGATGGGCCCAATTAAACAGTCGATCGAGGGGAACGGTAATGAACAGGGATACAGAAGTCCTAGATATCGA
>NW_027642711.1:0-77500 GCF_032717465.1 Coenobita brevimanus | reverse complement strand
AGGGAAATTCGTTGATTAAATATTGCGTTTTTTTTTTTTTCTTATGTGGCCTATGTCCGTTCAGTTATTAGTGATGGAGTTCGGTCCTGTAGCGCAGAGTATCATTCTTATTCTCCTCTCCCTGTCGCTCCCCTCCATTCCTCTAGCCCCTTCCTTCGTCTCTCCTTTCCCTCTCTCACGTCTCCGCCTCTCCTTTCCCTCTCTCACGTCTCCGTCTCTCTTTTCCCTCTCTCTCTCCTGTCCCTTCGTCTCTTTTCTTTCTCTCTTTCTCATCGCTCTCTCTCTCTCACATCTCCACTCCTGCACTCTGCTTTCTCTTTCCTTTTCTCTGTATCTCCCTCTTGTGTTCCTTTCTCCCTTCTGTTTCTCTTTCTTACGCTGTTTTTCAAGTTTTTCTTTTTTTTCTGCCAACAATTCTACCAAAGAGAGTAAGTGGGTGGGAGACAGCATTCCTCGTTTTTCTTTTCTCACAGACATGAATTATTTGTTAAGCATGATAATATTTACTTCTATAGCAGCCGTGGCTCAGTGGGTTAGAGCGCTCCGCTCTGACCGAAGGGTCGGAGGATTGAATCCACCCAAGGGTCATTGGTAGACATCAGGAAGGGCATCCGGTCATAAAATGCTACACGTTCCAAATCAAAGTCCTCTAACCAGGGGCAACGCCTTAGCCCTTATCCTGAAAAAGGGTACCTGGCGTAAAACTCAAATATATAATCTCAAAGATCAATTAAGAGTCTTATTTATGTATGCACAGTATTTCTTAGATATTACAATATACTCCATTCTTTACCTCTGTTTTTCCTGTCTTCTCTCCCACCCACTCTTCTTTTCATTTTTCCCTCTCTACAGTTTTTACTTCTCTCTCGTCGTTCACTTTTTCCCTCTCTCCTTCTTTCTCCATCTTATCAACTTTTTTCCCCTCTCTCCTCTCCGTCCATCCCTCCTTAACTCTCTCCTTCCCTACCCTCCTCCCTCTGTCTCCAGTTATTCCACTGTTCCTATCCTTATTCCACCCCTCTCCACCTCCCTCCCTCTCCATCCCACCTTACCTCCCTCCCTCTCTATCCCACCTCCCCTCCATTTCCTCTCCTATCCCTCCCTCATTTCCTTCTCCTAGCCCACGAACTTTACCATTCAGTACCTTATTCAGATCCAGAGAACTTGCCGATAATTTTCCTTTGACACATTTCCAGCTGAGTGATAGATAAAGTCGACCCTCTTTCTGGTTTTTCAACCTTTCCTCCTTTTTTTTTTTCCTTTCTTCACCTTCCTTAGTCATTTTCCCTCCTACCTTTGGCCATTTTCCACCTTCCTTTCCTCTCTTTTCTCCATCTTTCCTTCTCCACCCCCCCCTTTTTTTTTTATCTCACCCATTACTCCTCCTCCTTTTCTTCCTTATCCTTTCTTCCTCTTCTTTTTTTCCTCCTCCCTTTCTCATTTTCCTTCTTTCTTCTCACACTCTCCTCCTCTTCTCTCGGCATAATGAAGGATAAGGCCCTCTCTCCCACTACTCATTCAATTTTTCGTTTTTCTATTCCTCGCCTTCCACCATCTTCCGTCCGGCCAAAAGCAATAGGGGCAAGTCTTCATTGTAGTAGCAAGGATCTCCGTTTTCTCCCTTAGTATGGATATCTTTCTTCTCTCCCACTGTTGTCATGGTATTTAATCAGCTTTTCTTATTCTGCACCGGTTATGGAAAGTCTTCATTAGCACGAGTCTCCATTAATCCTTTCAGAACGATAATGTCTAGACAACTTTTAATTTTCTTAAAGACTGACAGTTTTACTTATACCTCAGAAGTGGACGGATGTGGTTCACACAGGAGAAACACACGAGTCACACCTTTAAAAGAAAAAAATCTCAGGCATCATGACGGAAAAAAATTTCCCAAGCGCCACGACGTAATAAGTTCAAGCATGGGAACCACAACGTTAACAAAAAAGCGTAAAAAAATCTCAAGTATACGAACTACGAGGCAAAACAAGAACCACGACAAGAAAAAAAAAAAAACACAACGTAAGACAACCCACTCAAGCATACGAACCACGATAAAAAAAAAAAAAAAAGGTATACGAATCACTACGTAAAAAATCCTCCAATTTACGAAACATGACTTTAAAAAAAAAATAATCAAAACGTGACATTCACTATTGGAAAAGAATCCTCAGTAACAAGAATCATGTTGTAATAATCCTTGAATCACGTAAAAGAAATTCACAATGCATTCAAACCACAACGCAAAAAAAAAAAAAAAATCCTACCACACGAAACACCAACTTCCTGAATCGTGACTGTATAAATTCCGCTAAACATACGAATCACGGGATAAATAACTGAAACATCACTCTTTTTGACATGAAAGAAACCCCTCGCTTCTGGCTGACTGGCGTGTTGCATATTTATGCCTGCAACTCTCTCCTTCTCTCTCTCTCTCTCTCTCTCTCTCTCTCTCTGTCTTCTACTTATTTATTTTAACCACCGTCCTTTATGAACGCACTTATGTATTATTACTAAATGTTAACTATTTTATTTAACTAAGAAAAATACCGTCCGTGTTCTACCCAATGACCACCTCAATAAAACACAAGCTGTGTAATGCAAATTAATACTTCCCTAAAAAATTAAAGGTCACGAAGAATTTTAATTACTTGTTCAATGGCAAAAATTCAGTCGACCTAGGAGCCATGGGAGGAAGGGTTGGCGGGGTTTACCAAGAAGGAAACGTTGCAAGCCGGATTGCCCTCGACTTTGCTGCCATGTGAGTTTAAAGTTATCGATTGCTTGGCTCTGCACTTGTGTGTGAGCGTGTGGAGGAGTTGTGCTTGTGTGTGGTGGGGGAGGGGTTGTGCTTGTGTGTGTGTGTGTGTGTGTATGTGTGTGGGGGGGTTGCGGTGTGTGTGTGTGTGTGTGTGTGTGTGTGTGTGTGTGTGTGTGTGTGTGTGTGTGTGTGTGGTGGGGGAGGGGTTGTGCTTGTGTGTGTGTGTGTGTGTGTGTGTGTGTGTGTGTGTGTGTGTGTGTGTGTGTGTGTGTGTGTGTGTGTGTGTGTGTGTGTGTGTGTGTGTGTGTGTGTGTGTGTGTGTGTGTATGTGGTGGGGGAGGGGTTGTGCTTGTGTGTGTGTGTGTATGTGTGTGGGGGGGTTGCGGTGTGTGTGTGTGTGTGTGTGTGTGTGTGTGTGTGTGTGTGTATGTGAGATGGGGGAGTTGTGCTTGTGCGTGTGTGTGTGGTGGAGGATGGGTTGTGCATGTGTATGTGTGTGTGTGTATGTGTGTGGGGGGGGATGCGGTGTGCTTATGTGTTTATGTGTGTGTCTATGTGTGTGGGGGGATGCGGTGTGCTTATGTGTGTATGTGTGTGTGTGTGTGTGTGTGTGTGTGTGTGTGTGTGTGTGTGTGTGTGTGTGTGTGTGTGTGTGTGTGTGAGTGTGTGTGTGAGGTGGAGGAGGGGTTAGACGTGTGTGTGTGTGGTGGTGGATGGGTTGTGCTTGTGTGTGTGTGTGTGTGTGTGTGTGTGTGTGTGTGTCTGTGTGTGTGTGTCTGTGTGTGTGTGTGGGGTGGGGGAGGAGTTGTGCTTGTGTGTGTGTGGTGGGGGAGGGATTCTATTTGTATGTGATGGGAGAGTCGTTGTGCATGTGTGTGTGTGTGTGTGTGTGTGTGTGTTGTGGGAGAAGAGTTGTGCTTGTGTGTGTGTGTGTGTGTGTGTGTGTGTGTGTGTGTGTGTGTGTGTGTGTGTGTGAGGTGGTTGAGGGGTTGTGCTTGTGCGTGTGTGTGTGTGTGTGTGTATGTGTGTGTGTATGTGTGTGTGGTTGGGGAAGGGTTGTGCTTATGTGTGTGTTGGCGGGGAAGGGTTGTGGTTGTTTGTGTGTGGTGGGGGAGGGGTTGTGCTCTTGTGTGTGTGGTGGGGGAGGGGTTGTGCTTTTGTGTGTGTGGTGGTGGAGGGGTTGTGGTTGTTTGTGGTGGGGAGGGGTTGTGTTTGTGTTTCGTGGTGGAGTTTTGATTGTGTATTGGGAGGAGGGGTGGTGCGTTTGTGTGTGTATGGGGGTTATTCTTGCGTGTGTGTGTGTGTGTGTGTGTGAGAGAGAGAGAGAGAGAGAGAGAGAGAGAGAGAGAGAGAGAGAGAGAGAGAGAGAGAGAGAGAGAGAGAGAGAGAGAGAGAGAGAGAGAGATGAAAACTATTATCTGACACTGAAAAACATTGGTGGGTACAGTTTGAAGTCAATAAAAATAAAATTACAAAGTTCCCTCTACACCCACCAAACGCCAACTTCACACACATATTCCATCTCGACTACCAGAACACCAGTTACCATTCTGACACCTCTTTCTTCATGGTTAATTCTGCACATTACCCCTTGATATTTTCTTGTGCGTTATTTATCGTCTCTTAGATACTGAATTAGTTTACACACACACACACACACACACACACACACACACACACACACACACACACACACCGGTCGATGGTGCAGTGGTATCGTTCTCGCTTGCCAACTGGTGGACGGGAGTTCGCGCCTCGCTCAGGTTGCGAAAAGTTTCACTGATGAAGTGGGTGGTTACTGTCCCCCTTGAGCAAGGGAACCGGTGTGTGTGTGTGTGTGTGTGTGTGTGTGTGTGTGTGTGTGTGTGTGTGTGTGTGTGAAGGTCATAGCCTTGCCCTTAGATCGGACTATATGAGCTCTCAGCTCCCTTCCGGGAGGGTAAAAAGCTGACCATCACGACCATCAAGTGATCCTGACCGACCCGGTGAATTACACACACACACACACACACACACACACACACACAGATGCTGATTACTTTACGCAAGTTCTGTGAAAATGATACTGGATCCCCTTCGCTCTGAAAGCTATTGTGACAAGGGTATTAGCGGAGTTGATACTGTTTGCCGCAATGAATATATAATATCTATATCTATATCTATATCTATCTATCTATCTATCTATCAATATATCTATATCTATATCTATCTATAATATCTATCTATAATATATATATATATATATATATATATATATATATATATATATATATATATATGTGTGTGTGTGTGTGTGTGTGTGTGTGTGTGTGTGTGTGTGTTTTCGGAGTGAATAAGTTGATAGAATTTTTCTGCAGCCTGGATTTTCTTTTATAAAGCCAAGGGAGGAAAAGAAGGAGGGAGGTAGAAGGGAGTATAAATAGGAAAGGAGGAAAGGGAAGGGATAAGGGGGCAGTGAATGAAGGAAAGAGGTTGGAGGTAAGGATGGAAGGATAAGGGAGAGAACGGATGAAGGAGGGAGGAGAGGAAGTAGTGAGGAAGTGAGCGAAGATAAGAGGGCAGATGGATGACAGAGGAGGGAATGTGAGGGAGAACAGGAGGCTAAAAGGAAGGGAAGGATAGAGGTACGAGGGGAAGGGAGAGGGAAACAAAACATGGCAGGCTTGGAAGGAAGGAGAAGGTAGGGAGGGGTGGGAACAAAGGAGAAAGGGAGGAATGGAAGGAATCATGGGGCAAGATGAGAGAGGAAGGGAGGGAGAGAAGGGAGGGAAGGCAGGAGGGAGAAAAGAGGGAGAGAGGGAAAGAAAGAGAGAGGAAAGGAGAGAAGGAAGGAAGAGGGAGGAAAGATCAAGGAAGGAAGTGGCTCTCCAAAGTTTCCAAATCAGGGTGCATGAGCGCCTGACCAAGGAAAATAAAGTGGAGCCAAAAACGAGAAAAAAGAAAGAAAATATAGAAATCGAATTTGGGGGGTGATTTTCCCGGAAATTTTTATCCGCATAATAATGACGTGAATCCAGAAACCTGATATAAAAGCGTCTTTCAGTTTTTTTTTTTTTTTTTCAATGCGAGGAAGAAGGAACAAAAGACTGAGCCCGCAAAACAGTTGCTTCCAAGAGAAAACAAAAACAATACAAAAGAGAGCTAAACTCAAGATCGGTTCATTTCGAGATCCCTGGACACTCTGCGTTTGAAAGACTGGAGATCATATGGAGTAAGAAATGCAGACACAGAGTTAGGGTTGGTGAAAGAAAGGAAGCAGATTTGATGAGGATTTGCTGATTCACTGTAGTATTCTTACTCTCCCTCGCTGTAATGTTGATTGATTGATGGGTGTATAGATGGGTATATAGAGAGACAAATAAATAAATAGACAGATATAGGCATGTCTGTAGATGGATAGACAGATAAACTGGCATCGATAGTTGGACGGAGAGGTACATGGATTGATAGAATAATGGATGGATTGCTAAATGGATGAATCATAAAATGGATGGACACACAGACACACGCATATTGACAGATAGCTTGATGAATAGTGTTACATAGCCTATGATTTCATCATCCTTTGTGTAATTTTAACGCACAGTTGCTGCATGTTTGATCACGAGCGTGTTCTGCCTCAGTCCCCCCCTTCTACCGTTATAGTAGAGTAAGTCGTTCTCTCTGTTATACTTTGCGGGATTTTCAGCTCTCTGTCCCCATGGCTTCATTTGCGCGTCCCTCTTACAAGTTGTATCAAGCTCTGCCAGCCCCTATATAATGAGCTCAGTCTCTGCATCATTGCCACTTAGATCTGCTCCTCATTTTGCTCACATCTCTGTCCTCCCCTGTACAGTTATTATTATTGTGAGTGCTCAAGAAATCTCCAAACATCTAGCAGCTGTGTGTAATTTGAGTATTACTGTTATTGCATTTTTTCTTGTACTGTATAGCATAAGTTTAATTTGTAGGCCTAGTGAAGTTTTTGTAATTCGTGTGGGGTTCTTTATGTCAGTCATTTTTGATAATAGTTTGTATCTGTCATTATTTATCTGGCATTCACTGAGTATTATCTGGTATCTCATTTTATCAGGGCTGACTTAGATAAATTTACTCTTGCTAATTTCGTGTTAATAGAGGCTATTGCAGTTAACCATATATTTAACCTGTTTATTTTGCCATTACATTATCCTTATGAGTCCTGAATGTTTTGTTGTTAGTTTGTGCATTAAACTTTAACTTGTAATTTTACCTAACTCTTTTGTTTTGAACCTGGAACTTTACGGGACAGTAGTGACTCTTAGTATTCTCACTTAAAGTGTACGTTATCTTTCTCTGTTCCGTAACATAAATTTGGCGACCTCATATCAGGATATTCAGGATATTATCATAAGGATATTGCTTGATATTTTGTGACTGTTACTTATTAATTATGTCTACTATTACTACACTTGATGAAGCCAAAGATTTTTTGTCAAATGTGCAAACAGTGTTGGATATAGAAAACAGAACAAAGAATGAACTTAAACTTGTTGCTCAACAACTGGGAATTGTTGTTCGCTCTCATCATTCTAAAGATCAGATTGTTGACATTATTAATGAAAGCTTGTTTAATGTAACTCCTCCAAATGAGCAAACGCAGATCGAATTAGCTAAGTTACAGCTAGCCCTGCAGGAGTCTCGCGTTAAGGAGGCACAGATACAGGCTCAGGCACAAGTTGAACTTGCAAGGATTCAGGCAGACCATGAGTATCGCATGAAACAAGGTGGAACTGGATCATCTAGCTCTGATGATTTTGATGTGGCTAAAAATGTTAAACTTGTCCCTCCTTTTAATGAATCTGATTTAACAAAGTATTTTCAGTTGTTTGAGAGGGTAGCTACAGGTTTTAATTGGCCTAAAAAGTATTGGCCAGTACTCCTTCAAACTGTTCTCACCGGTAAAGCTCAAGTAACTTATGCATCTTTGCCTCAGGATCAATCTGATAATTATGATGTAGTTAAGAGCTTGATTCTTAAGGCCTATGAGCTTGTTCCTGAAGCCTATAGAGTAAAATTTAGGACAACTTACAAGCAAGATAAGCAATCCCATGTTGAGTATGCAAAAATCAAAGAAGATATGTTAGAGCAGTGGTTAAATTCTAAGAATGTGGATTCTGATTTTGACAAATTTAAGCAGATGATTTTGCTGGAGGACTTCAAAAGGTGTATTAGTAAAGATGTAAGCCTATATCTTGATGAGAAAAGGATAGATAATTTGTCTGATGCTGCAGTTTTAGCTGATGAATATGTTCTCACTCACAAGAGATATTCTAAAGAAAAAGGGAAAGCTGAGAGTAAGTACGTTGCCTCTACTCAGAGTACAGGTAACAGGAAAGAGAATAAAGATGATGTTTCTCAGGAAGTAAATACCAGCTTCACCTCTAGATTTCAGAAAAGTAAATGTACTTATTGTAGTAAGCTTGGTCATACTACGGAGAGATGTTTCAGGGGACAGCGTGATGTGAACAAAAAGGAGTCTTTAAATATTCAGTCAATTGGTCTAGTGTCCACTCTTGAGAGTTCCCAGAATTCTTTAACTGAGTTAACTGAACCTGCTTTGAGGGGTAACTTAAATTCTCATGATGGAGCTCCTCTTTTGAGCAGTAACGTGGGTGACACTCTCAAGAGTTCATGTGCTAATTTCCTGTCTGATGGTTTTGTCAGTCCTCTGGACAGTAATGACAGGAAATCAGTTCAAATATATCGTGATACAGGTGCTTGCCAATCCCTTATGCTGACCAGTGTTCTAGGCTCTAATGTTAATTCCTCTGATGAAACTGTAATCTTACAAGGTGTAGGGAATAATTACTTCTCTGTCCCTCTGTGCAGAGTGAATTTAGAGTCTGGTTTTGTTAATGGTTCCGTTATGGTTGGGTTGGTTGAGACACTCCCAATGTCAGGTGTAACTTTCTTACTTGGAAATGATATTGGTGGAAGTCAAGTGTGTCCAGCTCCTCAGTTGTCTAGTGAGCCAGTGGCTGCGTCCCAGGATTGTGATGTCCCTGATGTGTTCCCTGCATGTGCTGTCACTAGGGCTAAGTCTAAAGTTACTGGTGATTTAGAGGATAATGATGATGATGATGTTATCCTAGCTGACACTTTTCTTGCTAATTTGGACCACTCACCAGATGAGGCAGTACCCCGTAGTGTTGATAATTTGTCTCGTCAAGAGTTGGTTGAGTTGCAGGTTGCTGACCCTGAGTTGAAAGGTCTAGCTAACTCTGCTTGCAGTGAGGAAGAGTCAGCTGGTGCTTCTACTTGTTATTATGTAAAGTCAGGAGTACTTATGAGGAAGTGGAGACCCCCAACAGCATCAGCCGACTGTGAATGGGAGGTTGTACATCAAGTTGTCATCCCTCGTGTTTGTAGGCAGGATATCATTCGAGTGGCTCATGATACCAGTTTGGCAGGACACCTTGGAGTGAGGAAGACTGTGGCACGCATTTTGAAACACTTCTACTGGCCGGGTATCTTCAGGGATGTTTCCTGGTATTGTAAGTCTTGTCACACCTGTCAAGTTGTGGGGAAGTGTAATCAGACCGAAAAGGTTGCACCTCTAGTTCCCATTCCTCCTTTTGAGGCGCCTTTCACCCGTGTGTTGGTGGATATTGTGGGCCCTCTTCCTAAGACTTCTTCAGGATTTTCTTATGTGTTGACCATGATTGATATGGCTACTCGTTATCCTGAAGCCATTCCACTTAGAAATATCTCAGCAAAGAACGTGGTTAAGGAAATGCTAGGGTTCTTCACAAAGTTTGGTCTGCCCAAGGAGGTACAGTCAGACCGGGGAAGTAATTTCATGTCAAACGTTTTCAAGCAGTCTCTGAAAGAGTTGGGCATCACCCAGATCACGTCTTCAGCTTACCATCCCCAGACCCAAGGAGCGTTGGAGAGATATCATCAAACACTCAAATCGATGCTCAAGAAATACTGTTTGGAACATCAGAAAGACTGGGATAAAGGTCTTCCATTCGTTGTGTTTGCTGCAAGAGAATCTCCAAATGAATCACTGGGCTTCTCACCTTTTGAACTACTGTTTGGCCATGAAGTAAGAGGACCCCTTAAGCTACTCAAGGAATGCTGGCTGTCGGAGGAAGATGACGTCAACCTGCTGGAGTATGTGATGAATTTCAAAGAACGGCTGTCCACTGCTTTACAGCTGGCGAGAGAGAATTTAGGAGCTGCTCAGAAGATGAAGACTTGGTATGATAAGAAGTCTAGGTTACGCCACTTTCAGCCAGGAGATCAGGTTTTGATTCTGCTACCAGTTCATGGGCAACCTCTTCAAGCCAAGTTTAGTGGCCCTTATTTCGTGGAGAAGAAACTCAGTGATGTCAGCTATGTCATCGCCACACCAGATCGTAGAAAGAGCAAGCAACTATGTCACATCAACATGCTAAAGTTATATCACAGGCGGGACGAAAATAATCCAGTCTGCACTGTAGCTGTTCCACCCGAGTCTGCAAGTGAAGCTCTCCCATGCAGTATGAGCCTGAGTGATAGTTTGGGGAAGAATCCTGATATCATGAATGATCTCCAGACTAAGCTTTCTCATCTACCTCCCAAGGAAAGGCAGGAGTTTTCGGCATTACTGCAGGAGTACCCGCAAGTGTTCCGTGCCACTCCAGGAAGAACCACTGTGTTGATGCATGATGTCGATGTTGGAGACGCAAAGCCAATTAAACTGCCTCCCTACCGTGTGAACCCAGTGAAAGTTCCTCTCATCCAGAAGGAGCTTGGCTACCTGTTGGACCACAAGATGATTGAGCCCTGTCAGAGCGAGTGGAGTTCTCCTGTGACTCTGGTCCCTAAGCCGGGTGGGTCACAGCGGCTTTGCATTGACTACAGATGTGTTAATCAGATAACCAAAACAGACACCCTCTCCCTCGTGTGGAAGATTGCATAGACAAGATCGGAAAGGCTAGGTACATAAGTAAGTTTGATTTGTTAAAGGGATACTGGCAAGTACCTATGACTGAACGTGCTAGGGAGATCTCATGTTTTGTAACATTAGGAAAGACATTTGCATGTTCTGTAATGCCATGTACAGATTGTTTTAGAGTAATAAGAAATTTCCTTTGTAAATTTCTTTTTTCTTTGTGGGGAGGTGTTACATAGCCTATGATTTCATCATCCTTTGTGTAATTTTAACGCACAGTTGCTGCATGTTTGATCACGAGCGTGTTCTGCCTCAGTCCCCCCCTTCTACCGTTATAGTAGAGTAAGTCGTTCTCTCTGTTATACTTTGCGGGATTTTCAGCTCTCTGTCCCCATGGCTTCATTTGCGCGTCCCTCTTACAAGTTGTATCAAGCTCTGCCAGCCCCTATATAATGAGCTCAGTCTCTGCATCATTGCCACTTAGATCTGCTCCTCATTTTGCTCACATCTCTGTCCTCCCCTGTACAGTTATTATTATTGTGAGTGCTCAAGAAATCTCCAAACATCTAGCAGCTGTGTGTAATTTGAGTATTACTGTTATTGCATTTTTTCTTGTACTGTATAGCATAAGTTTAATTTGTAGGCCTAGTGAAGTTTTTGTAATTCGTGTGGGGTTCTTTATGTCAGTCATTTTTGATAATAGTTTGTATCTGTCATTATTTATCTGGCATTCACTGAGTATTATCTGGTATCTCATTTTATCAGGGCTGACTTAGATAAATTTACTCTTGCTAATTTCGTGTTAATAGAGGCTATTGCAGTTAACCATATATTTAACCTGTTTATTTTGCCATTACATTATCCTTATGAGTCCTGAATGTTTTGTTGTTAGTTTGTGCATTAAACTTTAACTTGTAATTTTACCTAACTCTTTTGTTTTGAACCTGGAACTTTACGGGACAGTAGTGACTCTTAGTATTC
The DNA here is from genome assembly GCF_032717465.1 of Coenobita brevimanus. NCBI lineage: Eukaryota > Metazoa > Arthropoda > Malacostraca > Decapoda > Coenobitidae > Coenobita > Coenobita brevimanus. The sequence continues at coordinate 65,858 of NW_027642711.1, read as the reverse complement.
TCACTTAAAGTGTACGTTATCTTTCTCTGTTCCGTAACAATAGATAGACAGACACGTCGACAGATGAGACAGACTGATAGACTGAGCCACCAGAAATTAAATTTGACGTGGAGGTAAATTCAAGAGATTTTAACAGCAGTGTTGGAAAGGATCTAAGGGATGCTCTACGTATCTGTGTACTGCTGTATTAGATCTCTATTAAGTTCATTCTGATTGCCACTAGACCATCATATTCAGCTGGTCGTATATCAGGGAGGGTAAAATTCGTAGGCTACCTGCATCGAGGCGCCAGGTGTGTTAAACGGTTTGCAGATGGAAGTGTTACCAGCACCAGTCTTATTACTGATTTAGTCTCCGTACTCTCTGCCGTAATGTTGCATCGTGAGAGAGACAGAGACACAGGAACACAAACAGCTAGCCAGCTAAAAAGGTGGAGAGCTGCAGAATGGTTACTTTGTTTATTAGCTGAAAAGTTGTTTATTATTAATGAATGCACTGATGGTTGGTATGCATGAAATGATTTACTTACCGACAGTAGCACACACAGATATACAGAAATGACACCAAATATTACTGCTCCAGCAAATTCTCTGTACACCTCATCCCCCAGGTAAGGTGGAATTTGATTCTGCAGCATCTGACTTTCCACACATTTTCTTGCATTTTTCGTCCAACCCTTTAAAACATAGCACCCGATCTATCTCCGAGAGTGTGGGTGTACATAATGTAAATCAGTAAGTAGCCAAAGATTATCTGTTACGGGTGAGGCTCGTTCTAATCTAAGCTAACTAAAACTGTCAGCCAGTAGCAGGAATAAAGTAGCAGGGATAAAGTGGCAGGAATAAAGGAGCAGAAATAAAGTAGCAGGAATAAAGTAGCGGTTTACTTGAGAAATAAATGATTTAGAGAGTGTCTTTGTTAGTGTGTATGCCTGCATATGTTTTGCGTCTTCCTCTCAGGGGTAGTCACATTCCCACTGAAGCTAAATACAATTTTCTGCCAGCAACAATAATAAAGTACCAGTTAATGTGAACTGATCATTCAAATTACTGTGAACCGATAATTCTCAAACTGCCTGCCTCACTTTCGTTCTCTTCTTTCTACAAGTTTAACTTTCACGTCTTCCTCTACGGCAAGGGTTCAGTCTCACTTATGCGAATAAAATCGTCTGCCTTTAGCAGGCGCGGAACAGTAATCGATGTGAACTGATAAGTGCAACTCTTTCTGTCCCATGTGCCTTTCATGTCTTTCTCCACGTCTGCAAGGGTCTGTTATCATTTCATCTGAATCATGTCATCTGCTGGAACCAAGAATAAAATAAATCAACGTGAATCGATCTTCCAGAATTTGTCTTTGTCTGTCTGCCTGCCTGTCTTAAGTAGGAGGCGTATTCTTTCCGAAGATGGATGTAATCGTTTGTCTTTAGCAAGAGTAAAATAGCAAACATCCTGATTCCTGACTCTCAAATGGCGTGTGTCTGTCTGTGTGCTTCCTCTTCCTTGCTGGAATGGTTTATATGCACCTTGGCTTACTAAATGTGTTTGGTGATATTAAGAAAAAATACAATTTTGATGACTCTAAGCCATAGCTAGCTATGTCTGTATTTCCGTCAGTTTTTCTGTCGCCTGTCCATCTCCCTGACGATGACTTCTATCCGACCACATGATACTCTACTAGACAGAATTACAGGACAGCTTGAATGTTATGGGAAATACTTCAGTAATATATATTTCAAACCAGTATAACGTTCATCCCCTTTTGCATCACGCTTTATATGTTAATGTGCAATCAGAATATCTTCAAATGTTTTTACGTAAAATGGAAACTACAAGATGTCATGAGCACTGAAAGCTGCTTCTAACCAAGAACCAATGGAATCAGCAACGTCTCGATCAAAAGTCGTGATGGTACTTGGGGTAGGAGAAGGGAGAGGAATGGGGGAGGGGAGGGAGTTTGGAGATTTGTTCGAACACCAGACCATCCTTTCTTTCCTGTCCAAACACCAGACCATCCTTGTTTATATATATATATATATATATATATATATATATATATATATATATATATATATATATATATATATATATATATATATATATATATATATATATATATATATATATATATAAAATCATCCGTTGAGGTCCATTGCAGGACCGGCCTATCTTACTGAAGCAGGGATGATTCAGTCACTGTATCTCAACCTAGTGGCTTAGGCTGTCTGGTAGAGACTGTACGTAGGGTGAGAAGTGCCTGTGAATGTGACTGTCGTGCTGTAGTGGCTTTGGATGTGTGTGTAGTCTATGAACCAAGTGTAATCGGCCCGCCTTAAGCCGACTGGGTGCAAACATACTAGTATGCGGCAATGGTTCAACCACAGCACCCCTTATATCTTGCCAAAACGGTCAGTGGCTTGATGAGCGCTTCCCGAATATTTTACAACTTTGGCGGGAGGCGCCAGCGTGAGAGACGCACACGCTACCACTGAACTACAGAGGCTCCATATATATATATATATATATATATATATATATATATATATATATATATATATATATATATATATATATATATATATATATATATATATATATATATATATATATAGGAGTAGGCTTACTGTTGAGCAGAGATCCTTGCAAGGCACTATGTGAGTTTGAGCCAATTAATGAATGCTTGCTTTATGCTCGTTTAAAATCTGACCATGACAATATCACTATGGTGGTAGGGTACGCTCCGACAAATGAGGCTGCTGATGAAATGAAGGATGACTTTTAGGAGACACTGCAGGATGTAGTGAATAGAGTGACAAGACATGATGTGTTAGTTTGCATCGGTGATTTTAATGCTATTGTTGGCAGTAGCAGGGAGGGCTTTGATGACTATGGGTGAGGAGGGTGTTGGTGTAAGAAACGAGAATGGGGTGCGATTTGGAGCCTTTTGTTTGGCCAATGACCTTACGATTGGTGAAACTATATCTGAGCATAGGAAAATACATAAAACTACATGGATTTAACCATGTGGTAAATACTGTAACCAGATAGACCACATTGCAATTAGCTGAAGGCATATGGGTTATTTGTAAGATGTTTGTGTAAGGAGGGGGCAGATATAGGCAGTGATCATCAACTTGTTGTATCAAGGATTAAAATAAAACTTAAGAGAAACGTTATTGGTAATTGTACAGGAGATAATAAATATGATTTTGATGAGCTGAGAAATGATGAGAACACGAAGGAAAAGTTTCGGTGGGAATGTAGGAACAGGTTTCTAGTCCTGCAGACGTTGATGGAATCTGAAGACAATGATATTAATCAAATGTGGAGAGATGTAAAAGAGGTTTTGCATGAGAGTGCTAAGGTTTCTATTCAGAAACAGGAAAAGCGAGGAGGAAAAAGTGGATGTCAGATGAAACATGGAATGCAATTAAGAAAAGGAAAGAGGCGAAGTTAGGAAGTGAAGAACAACATGTTGATGGCCAGGTAATTGAAGTACTTAGAGCCAAATACTGGAGTTTACATTCTGAAGTAAAAAGACTCGTTAGACGTGATAAAAGGAGACTATATGATGAAAAGGCACCAGAGACAGAAAGTAAGTTATTTAACATGACGGTCAGAGCACAAGAGCAGCGTATCAGGCCATAAGGGAGTTAACTGGGACTGAAAAGAGAAGGAAGGAATTACCTGTACGAGATAGAAATGGTAACTTGTTTACTAAAGATCTGGATATAAAAGGAAGGTGGAAAGAGCATTTTGAATCTGTTCTAAATAGACCAGTCCTATTCTAAATAGACCAGTCCCAGCTGAAGAGGACATTTTGCCAGCCGAGAGAGATTTGCAGATAGAAACAGGGGATATAACCTTGGAAGAGGTAGCAAAATCTATAAAGGAATTAAAGAATTTTAAGGCACCAGGAGAAGTTGGAATATTTCCTGAAATGCTTCAGGTGGAAAATGATGAGTTGATGAATGCGCTTTTGAAACTGTGGCTTGGAATAGTGGCGGAATTCCAGAAGAGTGGGAAAATGGAGTGAATTTAAAAATACCAAAAAGGGAAGATACAAGGAAGTGTGGAAATTAAAGGGGGATAACTTTGACACCTGTAGTTGCAAAAGTCTTTTCCAAACTCTTGTTGAACAGAATAGAGCCAGTAATTGATAAGTTTTTAAGAGAAGAACAAGCGGGATTTAGAAAGGGTCGAGGTTGTAATGATCACATTTTTATTGTAAGGCATCTAATGCAACAAGCTAATGAGATGAAAATGCCACTTAGTATGTGTTTTGTGGATTTTGAAAAGGTGTTTGATAGTGTTTCAAGTGGAGCTTTGTTGAAAATTATGAGATTCTATGGTATGCCCGAAAAGTTTGTAAATATTATTAGAAGCCTGCATGAAGATACTTTTTGTAGGGTAAAGGTGAGTGATTCTTTGAGTGATCCATTTCAAGTTAGGTCAGGAGTGATTCAAGGAGGAGTTCTTTCCTCATTGCTGTTTGTTTTGGTTATGGATTATGTTATGAGAAAGACTGTAAGGAGAACAGGTGCAGGAATTAACTGGAAAGAAAATAAGAGGCTGATGGATTTGGACTATGCTGATTATTGTATTGAACTGATTTGCGGAAGTAGTTACGAGATGCAGAGAGTGCTTGATTGTCTGGCGGAGGAAGGAGAAAAAGTAGGATTGGTAATAAACTGCGGAAAGACAGAAATTATTAATATGAACGTGGAGAACCAAATCGACTGTGTAATTGGGAATAATGTGGTGAAGAATGTAGAAAATTTTAAATATCTGGGAACGATTGTATCATCTAATGGATCATTAAACAATTAAATTGAGGAGAGGATTAGACAGGCTTGGCGAGCTGTTGGAATGTTGAAATCTGATTGGAATAATAATATGCTTTCGGTGGATACTAAAGTAAAAATTTACAAGTCCATGGTTAGACCAATTTTAATTTATGGGCATGAGTCATGGTACAGTACAATTGCAACAGATCAGAAAGTACTTGGATTTGAGAATAAAATACTGAGAAGGATACTCGGGGTAAAGTGGCAAGACAGAGTTACAAATAAAAGAGTAAGAGAAATTACGAGAGTGGAACCAGCTGATGAGCATGTGAGGCTGTCTCGCTGGAAATGGCTGGGGCACATATACAGAAATGAAGGCAGTTTAATACAGGATGTGCCAGAGTGGACTGCTAGATGAAGAACAGGCAGAGGTAGGCCGAGGAAAACCTGGTTGAGGACAATGAAAAGAGAAACAGGAGTGTTGGTGGGACCTGAAGGAGATGGCAAGAGACAAATATTGGTGGAAAGAGTTCATCGAAGCCTTATGCATCCCGTGGAGTGCCACAGGGAATTATATATATATATATATATATATATATATATATATATATATATATATATATATATATATATATATATATATATATATATATATATATATATGACGTTAGTTGCCCCATGAGGATCGTAGGAGCCAGGGGCTAGGCAAGTTGGTCCTGACATTTAAGATAAGAGTGACCAGCCTCACTCATCCCTGAGTGGCATTACGCGAGCAAATAACCCCAACCATTCCTTGGATATAAACCTTCATCGGCTCAATCCGACTGGAGTGCCGAAATTACCCGCTAAACCACCAGACGCCAAATTTTGGTTATGTAGTTACCACCCAGCATAGTAAATGGTTTCCTGGTGTACAGGAAACCATTTGGCTCGTCACTCAGTGTAGAGTAACCCACAGACAGAAGTAAGAGGAAAGAATGAAGGAAAGAAAAACAGAAGAGGGAGTGTGAAGTCACCCATAGGCAGAAGAACGAGGAAAGAATAAAGGAAAGAATGAAGGAGAGGATGGAAAGAAAGAAGACTGGAGGAAAGGAAAGGGCAGACACCCGAGAGTAGCACTACATCGAGTGAGTGGATGGCGAGCGCCCCCACCTACCACTTATATATATATATATATATATATATATATATATATATATATATATATATATATATATATATATATATATATATATATATATATATATATATATATATATATATATATATATATATATAATGACGTTAGTTGTAGCAATAACAGCAGCGATGGCGGTAGTAGTAGTAGTAGTAGTAGAAGTAGTAGTAGTAGTAGTAGCTTTTCAAGTCAGTCTCTGAATCACCATCCTCTCTCATATATGTGTATCTCACCACTCATCTATCCATCCCTCTCATCTTTGGTCTCCCTCTTCAACTCGCACATATACTCCCCCTAGTATTCTCCACCCACTTCTTTTATATATCTCTCCACTCCATCCCTGCATCTCATCCTTAGGTTTCCCTTACCCCTCACATACACTCTCCTTGTTAGTCTCTCACTCGCTATCATTTTAGTTAATAAATCTACACTTTTTCGCACAGGCCAACAATCTCAAAGTGAACAAACACTGGGGAAATTCTCACTACCCCGCCACCATTTTCCCTTCGAGTGATTTGTGGGGGTGAGGTTGGTGGTAGTGGGGGAGGGAAAGAGGAAAGGAATGTGTGTGTGTGTGTGTGTGTAGAGAGAGAGAGAGAGAGAGAGAGAGAGAGAGAGAGAGAAATCTTGCTTAGTCTCTCTCTCTCTCTATCTATCTATCTATCTATCTCTCTCACCAATCTATATGCTTGTATGGTCATATACATCCATCTATTCATACATACATATATTCACACAGATATTCATAAAGAGGTAATAGATAACAGATAAATAGACAGAAAATAGACTGATAGCTAGATAGATAACTATTTTGATTTTTCATCTGAAGAGGGTTTAGGCGAGATAAAATTGCTTCTCCATAATTAAGCACAATTTCAAGTGGTTATAGTTAAATATATTGAAAAACATATTGCTCCTACTACTGTTTGCCTTCCTCTATACACTGTTGTGTATCATACCATTTTCACCTTCACTTAGCCTAAAATTGCCATCTCTCCATCTTGAATTCTAAGCTGTTACAAGAGATTAACACTAGAATATGATGCCAGTCATGAAGAAGTGCTATGGAAGGAATGTAGAGTGTGAAATAAACTACAAAATAACCAAAAAATCTGGGCCAAATTAGAGTAAAACGAGTATAATTTGCTTAATTGCTCATCATTACCTAACACATCATGGGTATGCGGCCGTGTGATGTGTCCGCCTCAGGGAAGATGGAGGACCCTGCCCTGCATAATCCTGGGTCACCCTTAGGCAGGGTGTAGCACTGGAGTATCTTTCCTATTCATATTTCTCTCATTCCTGCCCCATCTGTCTAGTTTTTCTTTGAACCCTAAAGTTCCAAAAGAAAACTGTGTTTGGTTTATATGATTTATAATCAAGTGTAGGTTATTACTGAAAATATTTTTATTCAAAAAAGATTTTTTTTAGGTCTAGGAAGTCTTGTGTATCATTCCTATTCATATTTCTCTCATTCCTGCCCCATCTGTCTAGTTTTTCTTTGAACCTTAAAGTACAAAAAGAAAACTGTGGTTTATATGATTTATAATCAAATGTAGGTTATTACTGAAAATATTTTTATTCAAAAAAGATTTTTCTGAATCTGTGAAGTCTGGAGTATCTTTCCTATTCATATTTCTCTCATTCCTGCCCCATCTGTCTAGTTTTTCTTTGAACCCTAAAGTTCCAAAAGGAAACTGTTTGGTTTATATGATTTTTAATCAAGTGTAGGTTATTACTGAAAATATGTTTATTCAAAATTTTTTTTTGAATCTGTGAAGTCTGGTGTATCTATCCTATTCATATTTCTCTCATTCCTGCCCCATCTGTCTAGTTGGTAATTGGTTGTCTACTAAAGGGTTAAAGGGTAATAATAAATATGTTCGAGAGTTTAATATATTTTTGCAAAATAATGTATCAGAAAATAGTTTTTAGTCTATTTTAAACATCATTTCTCCATTTCAGAATTTAAAAAAAAAAATACAAATTGAAGATTTTTCTTTGAACCCTAAAGTTCCAAAAGAAAACTGTGTTTTGTTTATATGATTTATAATCAAGTGTAGGTTATTACTGAAAATATTTTTATTCAAAAAAGATTTTTCTGAATCTGTGAAGTCTGGTGTATCTTTCCTATTCATATTTCTCTCATTCCTGCCCCATCTGTCTAGTTGATCTAAAGGAGATTAATATATTTTTACAAAATAATGTATAAGAAAATAGTTTTTAGTCTGACTTTCTTGAATATCATTTCTCTATTTCAGATTTAAAAAATATAAATTGAAGATTTTTCTTTGAACCCTAAAGTTCCAAAAGAAAATTGTGTTTGGTTTATATGATTTATAATCAAATGTAGGTTATTACTGAAAATATTTTTATTCAAAAAAGATTTTTCTGAATCTGTGAAGTCTGGAGTATCTTTCCTATTCAAAAGAAAATTGTGTTTGGTTTATATGATTTATAATCAAGTGTAGGTGTCTAGTTAGTAATTGGTTGTCTACTAAAGGGTTAAAGGGTAATAATACATATGTTCGAGATATTAATATATTTTTACAAAATAATGTATAAGAAAATAGTTTTTAATCTGACTTTCTTGAATATCATTTCTCCATTTCAGAATAAAAAAATACAAATTGAAGATTTTTCTTTGAACCCTAAAGTTCCAAAAGAAAACTACTTATTGCTAGATGCTCTGCCATCTTTTAAGTTGTATTTAGATGGAAGACCAAAGACTCTTTTATACTTTCCCTTATTTTAATAATTTCTTTTACACTTTCTTACAAGATCTTTGGCAGGAGTTTCAGATTTGGCTGAAGTTTGTCCTTATTATTACTTAAGGCCAAATAATATTGGAACTGTAGTGTACCAGGATTATTGATAAAGAAGCGTTCATCTATGTAGTACCTATCGCTGAGTAAAGATTGGTATATCTTATCTCTATTATAATTCTTCTTCAAGATTGTCTGGCAAAGATCCCACCTCCAGCAAATTCAATGTAGTGGCCACAGAATGCAAATAATTCTTCGAAAACTTCTCTTTTTTTCTTCTTGAGTTTCATTCTGACCAGGACGTGGAAGGTATCGACACAATCTGTCAAATCTATAAAGTATAAACGATCAATATTTTCTAAATCAATCTTGAAATTCTTTAGTTCGTTGTAGTCCCACTCTGAATTCTCCGAAAAAAAACATTGGTTGAAAAAAAAAAACTGCTACAGACAATTCCTCGATTCTAGTCAAAAAAGGTTATGGTTAGATGTCCCCCTCGACTATCATGTATTTTTTATTGAGTTATATTAAAAATAGAAGACCAAGGGCTGTCATAGTTTTTTATACTTTCCCTTATTTTAATAAATTCCTTTACACTATCTTGCAGGGTCTTTGGCAGGAGTTTCAGGTGGGGTTGAAATTTGTCCCTATTCTCACTGATGACCAAATAACACTGAAACTTTAGCGTGCCGGGGTTATTCATAAAGAAGTGACAGGGGAAGTGATAATTCCAAATATATTTATCTATATGGTACCCATCGCTGAGTAGTGATTCATATATCTTATCTCTGTTAAAATCTTTCCTCAAAACTGTCTGGAAGAAGATATTGGGGTTGAAAGTAATAAAGATTCCTCCCCCACTACAATATTTACATCCGAATCCCTTGTATGTGTCACAAAATCCAAATAACTCCACAAAGATTGTTCTTTTCTTCTTTTTGAACTGCATTCTTGCTAGGAGATGGAAAGTTTTCTTATCGAAATAGTTGCTGTAGTTGATGTAGTATAGGCGATCCACTTCATGTAGATCTACCTCGAAATTCTTCACTTCATCGCAATCCCACTCTGATTTTTCCGAGGGTGGGGTCTTACGAGTAAACGTATATTGGTAAACAAGGGACAAGTTTAGATACTGTTCCATAATTTCCACATTGTTTACATCATTAACTAGAGATTTAAAGCCCTTCATTGTCCTATGCTGATTGTTAAAAAAATATTATAACCTTTTAGTGGGCAGATAGATAGGTCAGCATAGTACACACTGTCTTGGTCCCGCAGGCATGAAGATCACCAGCTGGATGTTTATGGTTAAATGCTATAAACACTGTAGTAACCAGGCCAACGACTGTTATATTCTTTTACACCTTCCCATATTTCAGTAAATTCTTTTACACTCTTTTGCAGGATCTTCGGCAGGAACTCTAAGTAGGACTGAAGTATGTCCTTATTCTGACTGATGGTCAAATGACACTGGAACTGTAACGTGCCTGGGTTATTCATGAAGAAGCGATGAGGGAAGTTATATTCCCAAACGTACTTGTCTATATGGTACCCATCACTGAGTAGAGATTCGTACACCTTATCTCTGTTAAAATTTCCCTTCATTACTGCCTGGAAGAAGATGTTGGGATTGAAAGCGATAAAGATTTCCCCTGCATAAAGTTCATTATTTACAAATCCAAAGCGGTCATGTGTTATATATAATTCCACAAAAACTGGTCTCTTTCTATACTTCATTCTAGCCAGGAGATGGAAGTCAGGAAAATAATTGTAAAGGTGTATATAGTAGAGACGATCCACATTCCTTAGATTGACCTCAAAATTCTCTAATTCGTTGTAATTCCATTCTGGTTTCTCCGATGGTGGAGTGTTACGAAGAAACTTTTTCTGGTTCCACATACCTGGATACGTGTACTGCATCAGAGTTCTCAAATTATTGACTTTAATAACCAGAGATTTGAAGTCCTTCATTAGGAATTGCAGAAATGGAAGTTTCCTGGTGGTTAAAAGATAGAAATACTGTAGTGACTAGGCCAACGACTGTTATATTCTTTTACACCTTCCCATATTTCAGTAAATTCTTTTACACTCTTTTGCAGGGTCTTCGGCAGGAGCTCTAAGTAGGACTGAAGTATGTCCTTATTCTGACTGATGGTCAAATGACACTGGAACTGTAACGTGCCTGGGTTATTCATGAAGAACCAATGAGAGAAGTTATATTCCCAAACGTACTTGTCTATATGGTACCCATCACTGAGTAGAGATTCGTACACCTTATCTCTGTTAAAATTTCCCTTCATTACTGCCTGGAAGAAGATGTTGGGAATGAAAGAGATAAAGATTTCCCCTGCATAAAGTTCATTATTTACAAATCCAAGGGGGTCATAATATATATATAATTCCACAAAGACTACTCTTCTTCTTTCTATACTTCATTCTAGCCAGGAAATGGAAGGTATCATTATAATAGTCGATATAGTAGAGCCGATCCACATTTCTTAGATTGACCTTAAAATTCTTCAATTCGTTGACATTCCATTCTGGTTTCTCTGATGGTGGGATGTTACGAAGAAATTTTTCTTCCACATTCCTGGGTACGTGTATTTCATCAGAGTTCTCAAATTATTGACTTCACTAATCAGAGATTTGAAGTCCTCCATTAGGAATAGCAGATGTGGAGATCTCCAATCGAAAGTTTATCCCACTAAAAACTACAAGACAAACGACTATTATATTCTTTTACACCTTGCCATATTTCACTTCTTCGATTCACTGTTCCATTCTTTTATATTAGTACCACTGATTAGGCCAACAACTATTATATTCCTTTACACCTTCCCATATTTCAATAAATTCCTTTACACTTTTTTGCAGGATCTTTGGTAGGAGCTCTAGGTAGGGTTGAACTTTGTCCCTATTCTGACTGATGGCCAAATGACACTGAAACTGTAGCATACCGGGATTCTTCATAAAGAAACGATAAGGAAAGTTATGTTCCAAAACATACTTGTCTATTTTGTACCCATCACTTCGTAGAGATTCGTACACCCTATCTCTGTTAAAATCATCCATCAAGACTGCCTGGAAAAAAATGTTGGGGTTGAAAGCGATGAAGAGTTCCCCTATATAAAATCCAACGGGGTCATATTTTATATATAATTCTACGAAGACTGGTCTCTTCTTCCTTCTCAGCTTCATTCTGGCCACTAGGTGAAAGATGGCACAATCTTCATAGTATATATTGTATAGGCGATCCACATCTTCTAGATAAACCTTAAAATTCTTCAGTTCATCACCCTTCCATTCTGACTTCTCCGAGGGTGGGGTGTTACGAATAAACTTCTTCTGGTACCTCATGCCCGGGTAGGTATACTCCATAAGAGTTTTCACATCGTTCACCTCACTAACCAGAGATTTGAAGCCCTCCATTATGCTGTGCCATATCAGTTGAAAAATCTTTATATACCCCAACCTCACCGGCATCCTTGGTAGTTAGTTGTCCATTAAAGAGTTATAGAAGGTTGAGTGAAGAGCCATTGGCAACGTTTTTGGTCAACATCGCCCAGATTCTGGATAGAATTGATTGAATAAAAGAGAAAAATAAACACTAAGAACCTAATTGGCTTCTGGAACAATTTGTATTTCTTAGTAAATTTCCTCTCTGAAATTTTTCCCAAGAACTATATGAATCTTATAATCTAAAGGAGATAAAAAAGAAATAGTTATATTTAATTTTGTATTGTTTGATTTTTACATTTTCCTCTTATATATTTACAATTGTGACTGAAAGTAAATTTATATTTTACACATTCACAATGTTTGTCTATACATCCCCTACGACAAATACAGCTTCCTCCTTGAGTATATAACCTAACTGCTTTTCTAAGAGATATTTTCTCATTTTCTGTAAATCTGTTTATCTTAGGCATGGTGTATCCACATGGTATGAGTTCCTCACTTACAATATCCCATATTCTGTTTGAATTTGATATAAATTTCTATTACTGTCTTTGTTCTGTTTCCCAGTTTGTTAGCCCTGTCTAAGAAATTCCAGACATCCTCGCCAATGTTCATATCTGATGAGGTTGTCGGTTCCCACTTTCTCTGCTTCTCTCTTCATTTCTTCTTTGTAAGGTTCCCCTTCTGCTCGCACTTTCTCTGCTTCTCTCTCCATTTCTTCTTTGCAACTTCTAATTTTTTTCATTTCTCCCAGCCTCTCCGTCACCTTGAAAAATAAAAACAAATTCTTAGACTACATTTTTTTTTAAACTAAAGAAAAATTTAAAAAAATATTTCAAAAGGACACTCACTCTTGGAAGATCACCTTCGTCATTCAATAGTTCTTCTTTTTCTTCTTCTTCAGGCGAATCTTGAATGTCTTCTATCCGATTTGAAAACTTCTTCAGTATGTCCAGTGGGAAAGATTTATTAAATCCCAAGATAGGATTTTTACCAAATACAACTCTGTAAGGGAAGGATTTTATGATTCTATTAATTGCTAAATTTTTTGCCACTGCTCAAATTTTGTACTGTTTGATTTTTACATTTTCCTCTTATATGTTTACAATTGTGACTGCAAGTAAATTTATATTTTACACATTCACAATGTTTGTCTATACATCCCCTACGACAAATACAGCTTCCTCCTTTAGTATATAACCTAACTGCTTTTCTAAGAGATATTTTCTCATTTTCTGTAAATCTGTTTTTCTTAGGCATGGTGCATCCACATGGTATGAGTTCCTCACTTACAAAATTCCTATCTAATATCCCATATTCTGTTTGAATTTGGTATAAATTTCTATTACTGTCTTCTTTATTACTGTACCAAGAATGTTTCTGTTTCCCAGTTTGTTAGCCCTGTCTAAGAAATCCACTTTAATCCAGACGTCCTCGCCAATGTTCATATCTGATGAGGTTGTCGGTTCCCCATCTGCTCGCACTTTCTCTGCTTCTCTCTCCATTCCTTCTTTGCAACTTCTTCTAATTTTTTCCATTTCTCCCAGCCTCTCCGTCACCTTGAAAAATAAAAACAAATTCTTAGACTACATTAATTATAAAACTAAAGAAAAATAAAAAATAAAATATTTCAAAAGGACACTCACTCTTGGAAGATCACCTTCGTCATTCGATAGTTCTTCTTCTTCTTCTTCAGGCGAATCTTGAATGTCTTCTATCCGATTTGACAACTTCTTCAGTATGTCCAGTGGGAAAGATTTATTAAATCCCAAGTTAGGATTTTTACCAAATACAACTCTATAAGGGGAGGATTTTATGATTCTATTAATTGCTGATTTTTTTTGCCACTGCACAAATTTTAATCCATCTGGCCAATTTTGTGTTTCCTTTTCTCTCAGATAGGCCCTTATCATATTTTCTATGTCACCATTTGATCTTTCCACACTCCCCTGTGATTGTGGATGTCTCGGTCGACTGTGAACAGTTTTCATTTCTGGCCAAATTGAAGATGTTATTTCTTTCAACACCTTTGCTGTGAATTCCCTCCCATTATCAGACTGAAGAATCTTGGGTGCTCCTATCATAGTAAATATGTCCACCAAGTGTTGTGCTACCTCACTAGCATTTTTAGTCTTTAATGCTCGTAATATTGAGAATTTAGAAAAATGATCCTGATAGTTCAATATGTAATTAAATCCATTATACTCAATTCCATTTAAATCAATTAAATCTACTTGACCTCTTTCTCCAAAATTGTTGGATAAGATGGGTTTTACTACTCTTTTGGAATTTCCTTTTCCTTGAATTGTCTCTCCACATGTTTTACAAAAGGAGAGGAAAATTTTTATTTGCAACCGTTTCTTTCACTTCACTGAATGTTCTTTTCTGTCCACCATGACCCACTCGTATATGAGCAGTCATAATTGTATCATAGATCTCGCTCACAGACACTACGTAACGTCCTGTTTTCTTGCATACCAACTTTTTCATGCCCTGGATTGTCTCCACTCTATATGTTCGAATTAAATGATACATATTTTGGGTCTTTTTCCTTTGTTTATTTGCGATTTCCAAAGTTTCTATATATTTTTCAGTCTGTTCTCTGAGAATAAAGAACATTTTCCTGACACTTTCCTAGAAGAAAAAGAAAATTATTTTTGAGTCACGGTAAACAAAAATATATACACATATATACATTATTCTTTGTCCAAACTTTTCTTCAAAGGTTTTCGCCATTGTACTGATTTTCTCCTCGAACTGGGTTCTTAATGGATCCATCTTTATAATAGACCGTTCCTTGCTTGACTGAAGTACGTCTCTATCAGAATCAAAAAGAAACCTCGTTTGACTCAAAAGTCTCGAAGCGATTCATTTACTCAAACGAAGTGCTACCAAGTTAATTGTTTGAACAAATCTCATATCGAAAAAATAAGTAATTCCCTCTCTTATTTTTATTTCTTCCTATCCTTACTTCTCTCACCTCTCCCTCTCTCTCTTTCTATATCCTCTTTAACCCCTCCCCCCCCTTTCACCTTCCTTTGTCCTCTACTACTTCTCAGAACAAGTTATGTAAATAAAAACTTATTATTGCCGGAAGGGAAAACTCATGCGTCATGCACGCTTGGTCATTTGTTGTCGTCGTGAACTCCAAATAAGGAACAGCATATTATTACCCCTCTCACTTGTTATGAAAGAAAGGTTACTTGAAAGTAATTAATATTATTTAGAAATGTTGATAAAAATAGATTCCATAAATATAA
Source organism: Coenobita brevimanus (assembly GCF_032717465.1). NCBI lineage: Eukaryota > Metazoa > Arthropoda > Malacostraca > Decapoda > Coenobitidae > Coenobita > Coenobita brevimanus. The sequence goes on along the minus strand of NW_027642711.1, from coordinate 50,414 downwards.
AGAATATCTTTAATTCTTAACCCTTTAGCGGGCAGCCAACTGCCAACCAGATAGGTCAGCAAGGGCCTTTTCGCCTCAGTGTTATATACGACCATATGGTCATACGACTACACCTTTTTCATAAATGCACGGAGTAGTAGTAGTTAGTGTTCTCCGAGTCCAACAGAGTTTTGCCCAGGGAACATTTAATATTCTTTTAGTATCGTTTGGTCTTGGAGGACCTCATGGCCTAGCCTAGCCTGGCTGATAATTGAGAAGGGAAGGTCTGTCTCATTCCTCAATAGGTTTAAAAAGCATTTATGATCTAAAAAGTCGCCCGCTAAAGGGTTGATAATCCCCCAAAAAGTCTACTATGTAGTAGTGATCTACAATAAGATGTAAAACCAACTTTATTGATAATAACCTAATATAGCCACTTGCCAGCTAAAGGATGCGAAATATTAATTGTCTATAGTAAGATGTAAAATAAAAAATATTCAAAAACCAACTTTATTGATAATAACCTTATATAGCCACTTGCCCGCTAAAGGATTAATACAATAAAATGAATTTTTATTTATTTTGATAATGGTCATATATAAGACTGAGGCGTTAATTCGGACTCACTACTTTATATGAAGTGATCTGATAACTTTTAAATTAATAGTAATGTCACTGTCTTTTAAAGAACCTGATGGTTTCAATAATAATTATTTTGATAAGGGAAATTTATGGGCCATACATATGAAGATCCCTGATAAAAACACCTTTGCTATATCCAAATTAAAGTGGAAATATCATAAAATTTATATAGGATATACTTTCATATGGGTGTTTTTTTCATATATATGTTTCACTGATAGTATAAAAAATCTCTCATGTATTATATTTCAAACTGGACTCTTTGGGTGTTATTACTTGATTCTTTTTTTATATTTCTCAATGCTCTTTTAGTTATTAAAAATATTGTAATATATAAACCCTCCTGGATTCTTTCAAATATAACAGGGTGTATTAATATTTTTATTACTATTAGTTATTGGTGTCTTGTCTACCCCCAGAGTGAGCATAAAATCGGATTTATAAACATTAGCAAACATGTTATTCCTTTTATTTTTACAATACTTAATATAATTATTTCTTGTGCACCGAGACGAGTTTTTCATGCATACCAACCTTCATTATATGTTGCAATATATATGCTTTTTACATCGATATTATATGTAATTGAAGACCCATTTCTTAAAAAGAACTTAATTTATCCACAATTAGGTTGGAATAATCCATTTCAAACTGGTCTTTTATTCAGTCTTATAATCTTTATAGTAGTACCAGTATTACATTTTGGAATTTGTATAATCAATTCATTAGTAAATAAATTATATAATTATTATATAGTAGATAGAAATAATTCTAATAGAACAGAACTTGTAGAATATTGATCCAACAAGACCCTTCTATATTATAGTAAAAGGTGAACAGTGTTCATCGTCTATTTTTGGAACCGTTTTGAAAAATTTATTTTATCTTACAATTATTCTATTAATACTGCCTATTTTTTTCGGAACTGTCATCTCATATTGTAAAATACCAATTATTAACTATGAAAAAATTATGGATGTCACTAGATAAAATAAAAGGATGTTTTAATTCTTAAAAAAAAAAAATGAGTAATATTTATAAAGAAGAATTAGATAAAAATGAAGATGAAGATTATTTAGAAAAAGAGGACGAAGAAGAAGAAGAAGAAGAAGATGAAGAAGAAGAGGATGAAGATGAAGACGATTATGATGATTATGAAGAGAAAAAAGAAATAGACGAAAATCTTGAGAAAATAAATGATAATCCAATGAAAAAGAAATTAATTCAGCTTTATTTTGATGTTTTTAAAAAAGGATTATCTAGTACGGTTGGTAAAAAGTTATATGAAGCTATGATACATCCCCTAGTCTTAGATTTAAATAAAATAAAAAATAATAAGGAAATAGATGATTTTCTTTGTAATATAGTTAATGAGTTAATAAATAATCAGAAAGATTACCTAAGTCAGAAAATTGAAGAGGAACTTTCTGATATCTTTTACGCTACTTCCGAGGAAATAGAAAAAAGAGAATCAAGTTCATGTCAGATTTTTATTAAATGTTTTGGGAGCGGTCAAAGACAAAGAAAATGTAATAAAAGTTAAATCAATTTAATTTAATTTATATGATTGGCCAATTATTAAATTACTATGTCCATCAAATTCTCCTCTAGAAAATGGCATTGAAAGTGTTTTAGGAGTAGAATTATTAAAAAAAATAGTTTCATTAATCCTTAAAGATTTTCATCCACAGTATGAAATTTCGTCTAAGTACTCTCACAATGTAGAATATGGTGAAAAAATTTTAAAATCTATTCGAGAAAGTAGATTTTTGGCGATTAATAACGCTCAAGAAAAAAATTACCAAAGAAATAATAATTCAAAAAACAATAATAATTATGATGACATAATGAAAGATAATGGTAAGAAAAATAAAAATACACTAATGACTCGAGATAAATTTAATTCACTGGAAAATTTTATCAACCAAATACTAACTATAGAATATTATGACTTTGTAACTAAAGGTATGTTTTTAACAATTTTGCGATTTATTTTTCATATTTTAAATACAGGTAATGTTATTAATTATCTAAAGAAATATCCAGATACGACCATAAATTACATTGAAAATTTTAATAACTCACAAACTATAAAGGAATATATTAACAATAACGATTTAGGAAAAGAAGAAATATTAAAACAAATAATCAAATTCAATAAAATTAAAGAATTTAATGAACTTATACATACAATAGGAAATGAACCTGATAAACTTAGAATCCTTTTGACAAATCTCTACGATGTTGCCGTTAAACTTATTATCGAGAGTAAACATGAAAAGTTAAATGACTTTAATAATAGTGATGATAGTTTTAATAAAAAGGAAAGGGAATATTTTGATGTTATTTTGACCGATTTAATAAAAGAGTATAATTATGGGACAGAAATTTTTAGTCTGAGTGAAGGATACGAATTATCTTCACTTTTAACAAAGTATTCATGCATAGAATTATTTACAGATATATTCCTTACTGAGCTAAATAAGGGGAAAAAAAAAAAATCCCAATTTTCATCTTATATGATAAAAGAGAAAATATTATAATATTCCCTCAAACAATATCTACAGAAGAAAAAACTAAAACAATTCTGTTATCTAAAAGTTTAAAATCACCTATACACAATGACACCGAAGGTATACAAATTTCAGAAAAAGAAAATGTAATATTCTTAAATATAGAATATATTAATGAGATTATTCCTACTGAGGTAGATGATCTTTATGAATTAACTAAAGGGTTTTGTAAAAACTTTTTTAAAGCTGAAGATTTTCATAAATTTATAGGTTCTCATAATGGTAGCAATGGAGATCTTTCTATGAATAATTTAATCATAGAAGCTTATATTAAAACTCTTTTGAAAGACCAAATAGCATGTAAAGATTTAATATTAAAAAAAAAATTATAGATTTCATTAATAACTATAATAATTTAATTGTTATTTATATCAAAATTATTACATTTATACGATTTATTTTGATTTCACTAGCTCAGTATTATAAATGTACCTTTAATCAAGAAAAATATAATAAATTATCAGATGATTTAGGAATAATTTTATCTTTCAGCTCAAGTACACATTTTAAGGAAATAAAGGGTAAATATTTAACAGATGAAAGTAAAGAATACAGAAAATCGGTAAAAAGGAAAAAATCTACTACTTTTGAATATGATTTAAATCATAATCTCAAAGAGAAATTAAATTCTATGTAAAAAAAAAAAAGATGAATATCACTTGTTATCAGACTTTAGATAATTTTTAGGATGGTAAAATAATAAAAAAGATTATTCCCTTTCTGATTCTATTAATTAATATGGATTCATTATTGAGACAAATAAATTTTATAAAAACTTCCATAGTAAATGTATGCATACAGTTGAAAATAGAGGTTAAACAAGATCCCCTATATCTTGTAAAAAATGTTTTTAAATTAAAAAATTTGAATCCTACAGAGGAAACAATAATAAATTTGGCAAGAAAAAATAAAGTTTCAAATGAAGAGATATTAGAGGTTCTTAAGAAAGCTAAAGGGAGTAAAAAAGAGATATATTTTCCTCACATAAATAGACGGCTATATCACAAAAATGCACAAGGATATTATCAGTCCCAGTTTATTGCCATTCGTCAATCGACGAGTTACCCTAAAAATACATGTCTTATTTTTGATAATGGTATTATTATGTGTGTAGGGATTAAATTTAATATCAAATCTTCTATTGAAAACAATTTACAAAAAATATCTAATGTATTACAATCACCTATTCGCATAAAAAGCAGTTCTATAGTAAATATTGTGGTTAGTTTTAGATTACCTTTTAATTTGAATTTTACTAAATTAAATTTTTTTTTGATGTACACGGTGTTGTTTACACAAATAATAATAATACGTTTTCTGTTTTTTTTATATAAAAATATTGGTACCAATAAAACCCTTAATTGGAGAAAATGTATTATTTGAGTTTTATGATGAAATGTTACCAATAACTCATGAACATTATAGGGTTGTTACACTCTTACTTTTTGAAAACGGAGTGTGTGTCTTGTTACTGAATCAGAGTTTTCAAGACTGGCAAATACAACCTAAAATATTGATGGGCCTCTTTATCCATTTTAGTAAAGGAAAAAATTCACTTACTGAAAGTGAGGTAGAACACATTGTATCCTACTTTGGTTACAGAAGTTTAGACTGGTATGGTAAGATTAACATTTTTATAAAAAATACTGTAAATCCTATGTCAGAAGAAAATTCAAATAAAGAATATCAAAAATCCTTTTTATTTTTAAGACAAGAATATTACACGCCCAATACAATATTTCCTGATAATAAAAACTCTCTAAGAAATTTAATTAAAGATGGATCAATGAAAATTATACATCCGGAGAAACATAGAAAGACGATTATGATATCTAAAGATTTTGCACAAAGAATTAAAGCCAACAATCCAGGTAACCCAGAAGGACACTGGGGCTCTTATCGTTCAAGATACAAGCAAATGAATGACATTAGACAAGTTTCACAATTAAAAATGATAAAAGAACTCTGTAATTTAATATCCACAGAAGATGAAAATTTAAAAAAAAAATATTGTTGTAGATGTAATATTGAATAAACATATTTTCTAAAAGATTATAGTTTCTGTATCATCCTATAAAAAAAATGATTGTAAAATTCCACGAATGGGAACCTACTTTGGAGGAAATAACATTATTGAAAACTTGTAGAATGTCAAAAATTACTAAAAATTTAAGTCTAGCTAAATATAAAAAAAAGCTTGTATTTTATGATAGTAACAGTTACTCAAATATAGATTTAGATTTAGAATACAAAGATATCTTTGGATATACATTGACCTTTTGTCCAGTAATTATCCATGGTTTGCCATCTCTTACTCTTCATATTAAATTTTCTAATATGACCACGGTAAATAGATGGCTCTGTTTTGTAAATAATCGCCTTCTTTTCTCGGATATTGTACCAAGTTTTTCTTTATTTCATTCAAATTCTGAGAATGGTTTATATTGGAAACCTGAAAGATATATATTCTTTCTAACTGAAGAAAATTTTATACAGAGAAAAAATAAAACTTTTTATATATCTTTTGATTCCTATTATGTAAATATGGAAAAAGGCCAATTACAAAAACTTACCCGCAAAATTTATACTTTTAATATTATCAGTTTTTTTAAATATAGTGATATAAACATCAACACCATTGTCTGTGGAATCCTTTCATATTTTGAGAAATATATTTTACATATAGAAATGGAAATTATTGGATTAACAGATATGGATAGAATCGAAGAAAAATATCCACCATATTTTAAAAATTTTTGAAAAGATTTAGATTTTACCCTTACAAAACAAAATATAAATTATTACTCATCATCACCTTTAATTTTTTCATCGAATCCATTCGGTAAAAATATCACAATTCCTCCTTCTCCTCTTCTTTCTCCTCCCTCTTTTTCCATGTCAAAGTTTGTTGAAAAAATGAATATTTTTACAAATACTGGTTTTATTATGGCAACGACGATAATAAACGAAAAAGGGGAACAAATCTATGATAATGAAATAAATATAATTAGACCATTAGGTGTATTACCTTACAGACTCTTCAAGATAAATATAATAAATAATAATATAACCCAAAACAAAAGGTATATTTGTTATATGATTAATAAAGAATATTTCAATTTTAAATATAATATTTTCATACAAGATACAAATAAAACAAACTCAAATTCAATTATCGCATCAGCATTTCATAATAATCTACCTTTTGAAAAGAGATATAAAGGATAATATCAAACTTTTAAACATATTGAGTGAATTAAGTTCCAAGATATTTCACTGGAAAGATTTGACTCATCTTGCCTTTTTGAAAGTGAGACAAGGGGGTGAATTTTCTTTATATATTATTACTATTACAAAAAATATAACACAGAGTTACAAGTAATGGATACTCTACTGATAATAGTATTAGTAAGCTTTATAATTTATCTCATAATAACATTGTTTCTAAGAGAAAAAGAACTGACACCATGCTCTTTACATGAGAAATTTATGTTGAAATTGCTAAATCATGAAAAATTAACACCGGATAATATGAAAGCTAAAATTGACAAAGTGATCGAGGCAAGACAGATGGCCAATATCACCGATATAAAAACCCTACCAAATTATGATTATTTATCAATGGACGGTAACGAATTTAACTTACCAGTCAGAGTTAATAAAGATAAAAATAATGAAATTTTTGCCACTTATAAATCTTCGGTTAAGAAAAGGTCATTAAATGAAATTAAAAAATACAGTTTTTCGCAAAAAAACCCATCGTACTTTGGATCGTTATCAGATTCTACCTCAAAAAGATGTGAAAATCCGGTGGAAATGGAGGAAGAACATGTAAGCAATTACGACTGTCAGTTATTTTGTTCAGACGATAATGCTGTCGCAATATCTGGTATTTCTGCCGTATATGGTGATCAGTTACTTGACAAAGAAAATAAATATTGTTATAGTGTTAAAGATGGAAAGGAGAAGGAGGTAATAAAATGTTCAATTCACACAGGTCAACTGGTTTATTCGGTTAGCGAAAAAAATTTTACATGTCATTGTAAGTATCCTTTCTTATTTGGAGGTGACCATTGTGACACAAATATAGCATGTCTCCACGATCCTAAAAAATATAGATATAACCCCAACTGGGAAAATGAAGTTTTTTTAAAGGATGAAAGAAATGGTGACAGTAAAATTATTCGATATGAAGATATAGCTTTGACTCATTTAATTCAGAATTTAAATGATTCTTCACTAAAAGAATACATTAGAAAAATTAATGATAAAAATTATTTTTTAGAAAATAGAATATCCTGCGAGTGTGAAGGGCAGCTAGACTATCTCGGGAATGCGCTTCTCACTACCGTCCAGTCCAATAAAGAGCACACTGATTTTACAAAATGTCAGGTGAATCCATGTGTTTTGACGTATGTGGATATGACGAAGGTTGCAACTTATCAAACCGACGATTATGTCTGTGTACCAAAGGACGATTTTGTGAACGTAGTACCCGGTAAAACGGATACTCCCATTGCCTCCGTGGGTGTTCCTCTCTTTGGTATCCGATCGAGACAAGTGGAACCTATTGTGACCTCTAGATCTTTGAAGAATATCTCCGAATTTACACGGGAGAATGTTGAACTTGCCACAACCTCCGTCGGTCCGATAGTGCTTCCCAAAAATGCTGATCATTCCGATAAAAACAGAATCGTTCTTTATATATCGCCTGATCAACTAAATATAGGAAATAGCAAAACTATATCCGATAAATGGTTTGGAACACCGGCTTGGTATAACATGTATGGTGATTCCCTTCCAAACATTACAAGAAACCCCATGAATGCAACCTCAGCCTTTTCTATTTTTCCCGTTGAAAATATTCTGGGCAACTTTACCCCTCAGAACCCGCTAGATTTTCATCTACTTTCTGCCCAGGCTCTGGAAAATTCGAGAATGATTTCGGGTATCGTTGTTGGAGGCCACGAGAATCTGTTCCATTCTATTTTGAGGGAAATCATACACCGGTAGTAATAGGAAAATTGAAAACATGATGAAAATATTTCAAGAAACGAGACTAAATTTGGGCAAGATAATGCTATCTTCCCGAATCCCCTCTCGAAAAAGATCACCCTTTTTAAAAAAGGTCAGTTTATTATCTCCACTGGGGGATATAACTGAAAATAAGTATTTCAAATCGGCAGCAATGATAAGAAATTACAGAACCTACGGATTATTAACCTCTTTAAGCAATATTGCTAGAGATTATGATGTCCCCTAAAAAAAAATCTCATCTCTTGTGCAAATGTGCTTTCCTACCTCTTTATACACACTAACCGAAAGTGAACACTTTTATCCTAATTCCTTCAAAATAGAAAATTCTCTCAATTTGGATGTTCCGCTAAAATCGAGTGACACCTTTGAAATATCCTTTAACTCTTCGAGAGATAAAATTTGCAATATTCGTCAAAAAAAAGATTTATATATATCACAGAATCAATTAAATTTTTCAGATTTATACGATAATGTAGAATTATTTGGAAGAGGTCTCAGACTCGAATCCAGTCTATATGATAACAATAATGATAATATAGGAAATTTGACAAAGAAAAGGATTATTCCATTGAATTTGCATCATCCACTGGCTGTCTGTGACGAGATTCATAATATGGATGAATCAAGAGAGACATTAACTTTATATAAAAAAATGTGTGAAATTAGCAGTTCAATATCATGGCTTAATTGTTACGATACTAGTGTTTATAATATCGATTATCTATTTTCTAACTAGTTTTTTTTCTCTTTCTTTTTTTGTATTCATATTTCCAAATTTCATTTAATAAATCAAATTCATCTTTGGAAATCTTTAAAAATGATGATGATGAAGGTTTTTCAGGCAAGGGAAAAATAAAACAACCAGGAATATGATGAGATATATAAATATTTGTTTGACTGGAATCAAATGGTATATCTTTAAAAGATTTCCCCAGTAAATTTTCAAGCACATTCATTATGAAAGAGAATATAATTCTTAAATGTTCAGATTTATTTACTATAGCAAAATATGTCAAGTTAAGGAAGTTAAATGAAATTAATTTTAATAATTATAAATTATTTATTGATGAAATGTACAAAGATTATGAGTTGGGAATATGCAACTCATCGGGATGGTCGGTCGCCTACGTAGATGATAAGGAGACAGATCCTAGTTAAATTCTCTGTAGTATAAGCCAAAAGACGCTACTGACGATTGATGGTGACGAGCTTCATAATTTGTCACTTTATACTCTAAATGCCGAGCATACATCGATGGCGAACACCACGCTGGAAGTGAATCGTGATGGTGAGAGCTTATCGATAAAAGTGAATAACGTTTTTACTCTTAAATCTATATGTCTTTTTTTAAAGAATATTTTAATAAATAAATATAATTTAGAAAAACGTGAACTTTCTAAATCTATTTTTGTGGAAAAGGAAGAGAAAATCTTTGAAGATTTTTATACTTTTTCCAGATACAGTTATTGTACTATATTTCTTTTGTTCTTCAACAGGATAATAACAAAAACATTCAAATCTGTTTATCCAATAAATATTATTGAGGTTTATATCCCCAAACATTTTATTAAAATTCATCTTTGTAAAGGCATAGCAAAATTAGCAGACGATTCAACAATAAATTCCTATTTCAATTTAATTTCCATTCACATTAAACAAACTCTGGAATATAATCTAAAGCATGAAATAAAACAAAGTGTGGGTTTCTTACTGTATAAGGATTATTTTCCAATTGACTATTTGGAAAGAGTTGGGGTTTCAGTCTACACTTATGTTAATCACGGATCTTTATTATGCAGTGTCTGAATTTCTTGAAGAATGTGTTCGCCATTTAGATGTTTTACAAGAGTTTGGATGTATGGTTCTGGAAATCAACGAAAATTCCTTTCTTCAGCTTCCAGAGAAATGGCGAGGATCCACCACCGAGCTCATTTCTTCCAGTGAATTCAAAATACCTAATACCGGTCATGTTGCGAAAATAAAAGTGTACTATTTAAATTTAGTCAATGAATATACATTTATGATTATAAAGCTTATAGATTTATGGGAATCTCTAGATACATCTAGAAATAAATGATTTTTTTTTAGATTTTTCTTATTATTTTACCTTCGTCATGTTTACAAAATCTATTATTGAGACCTTGATTAACTATTACGCCCTGACAGTCTCGGATACTAAAATATTATTGGGTATTTTTACCATATTAAATATAATGATAAATTATTAAAAGAAATAAAAGATTTTCATAATAAAAAAGGTACAACAATTAAAGATTTAAATAAAACTCTTTTAGAAATTTACTTAAATAATAATATAAATCATAAAGATACCCTTTTTCTAACCGGCTATACTTATAAGGAAGATGAGGTCCGAGAATCTGCTATGAAATGTCGATTGGCAGAGCAGCTTGAGAAAAATGAATATAGAATTATGGTGAACGATGAAATAACGACCGAATTGGTCAAGAAAAAGAGGGAACTTATAGATTTAGAGGAGTTGCGATTGAGATATACTACCTTGCGAACCATAATAAAATCAATAATAAAGATGACAATGGAGAGTATTTGTAAACGTCACCAAGCCATTAATAGTGGACATTTAAATAATCTCATAGGAAAATATCTACTGATTTTAAATAAATGTGAGATTATCACTAATTATCTCTTATTGGATGATTTCACCGTTGAAGAAAAGGAAAACCAGACAGAAGAGGGGGAGAAAAAAGATGAGGAGAAAGATGTATCATTTACTAGAAAAAGAAAAATAATCAACAATAAACCTAATTATGCAGAACTGCGTAAAAGCATTGGGACACAAAATAAGGAATTCAAAGTATAGAAAATCATATAACATGAGTATTGGAAAAAATGACAAAAGCAGCAAGTCTCGTAATATCTTCTGAAAAGTATTTCAACCACTGGTTAAACTGAGCATGCGAATCTATTAAAAGTTTTAAATAAACAACAATCTTATATTGACAACGATCTCCAAATATCTGTATTTTCTTTTTTATCTTTTCCTCTTTTTCACTTTTAAGATGGGAGTGAGACTTTGTAGAAAATCCTGGTCTAAAATTAGAGGCCCATATTTCGATTGGATTGATTTTCTTTGTAAATTCCTGTGTATTTTTCTTAATTGAGTTAACTGAACCTGCTTTGAGGGGTAACTTAAATTCTCATGATGGAGCTCCTCTTTTGAGCAGTAACGTGGGTGACACTCTCAAGAGTTCATGTGCTAATTTCCTGTCTGATGGTTTTGTCAGTCCTCTGGACAGTAATGACAGGAAATCAGTTCAAATATATCGTGATACAGGTGCTTGCCAATCCCTTATGCTGACCAGTGTTCTAGGCTCTAATGTTAATTCCTCTGATGAAACTGTAATCTTACAAGGTGTAGGGAATAATTACTTCTCTGTCCCTCTGTGCAGAGTGAATTTAGAGTCTGGTTTTGTTAATGGTTCCGTTATGGTTGGGTTGGTTGAGACACTCCCAATGTCAGGTGTAACTTTCTTACTTGGAAATGATATTGGTGGAAGTCAAGTGTGTCCAGCTCCTCAGTTGTCTAGTGAGCCAGTGGCTGCGTCCCAGGATTGTGATGTCCCTGATGTGTTCCCTGCATGTGCTGTCACTAGGGCTAAGTCTAAAGTTACTGGTGATTTAGAGGATAATGATGATGATGATGTTATCCTAGCTGACACTTTTCTTGCTAATTTGGACCACTCACCAGATGAGGCAGTACCCCGTAGTGTTGATAATTTGTCTCGTCAAGAGTTGGTTGAGTTGCAGGTTGCTGACCCTGAGTTGAAAGGTCTAGCTAACTCTGCTTGCAGTGAGGAAGAGTCAGCTGGTGCTTCTACTTGTTATTATGTAAAGTCAGGAGTACTTATGAGGAAGTGGAGACCCCCAACAGCATCAGCCGACTGTGAATGGGAGGTTGTACATCAAGTTGTCATCCCTCGTGTTTGTAGGCAGGATATCATTCGAGTGGCTCATGATACCAGTTTGGCAGGACACCTTGGAGTGAGGAAGACTGTGGCACGCATTTTGAAACACTTCTACTGGCCGGGTATCTTCAGGGATGTTTCCTGGTATTGTAAGTCTTGTCACACCTGTCAAGTTGTGGGGAAGTGTAATCAGACCGAAAAGGTTGCACCTCTAGTTCCCATTCCTCCTTTTGAGGCGCCTTTCACCCGCGTGTTGGTGGATATTGTGGGCCCTCTTCCTAAGACTTCTTCAGGATTTTCTTATGTGTTGACCATGATTGATATGGCTACTCGTTATCCTGAAGCCATTCCACTTAGAAATATCTCAGCAAAGAACGTGGTTAAGGAAATGCTAGGGTTCTTCACAAAGTTTGGTCTGCCCAAGGAGGTACAGTCAGACCGGGGAAGTAATTTCATGTCAAACGTTTTCAAGCAGTCTCTGAAAGAGTTGGGCATCACCCAGATCACGTCTTCAGCTTACCATCCCCAGACCCAAGGAGCGTTGGAGAGATATCATCAAACACTCAAATCGATGCTCAAGAAATACTGTTTGGAACATCAGAAAGACTGGGATAAAGGTCTTCCATTCGTTGTGTTTGCTGCAAGAGAATCTCCAAATGAATCACTGGGCTTCTCACCTTTTGAACTACTGTTTGGCCATGAAGTAAGAGGACCCCTTAAGCTACTCAAGGAATGCTGGCTGTCGGAGGAAGATGACGTCAACCTGCTGGAGTATGTGATGAATTTCAAAGAACGGCTGTCCACTGCTTTACAGCTGGCGAGAGAGAATTTAGGAGCTGCTCAGAAGATGAAGACTTGGTATGATAAGAAGTCTAGGTTACGCCACTTTCAGCCAGGAGATCAGGTTTTGATTCTGCTACCAGTTCATGGGCAACCTCTTCAAGCCAAGTTTAGTGGCCCTTATTTCGTGGAGAAGAAACTCAGTGATGTCAGCTATGTCATCGCCACACCAGATCGTAGAAAGAGCAAGCAACTATGTCACATCAACATGCTAAAGTTATATCACAGGCGGGACGAAAATAATCCAGTCTGCACTGTAGCTGTTCCACCCGAGTCTGCAAGTGAAGCTCTCCCATGCAGTATGAGCCTGAGTGATAGTTTGGGGAAGAATCCTGATATCATGAATGATCTCCAGACTAAGCTTTCTCATCTACCTCCCAAGGAAAGGCAGGAGTTTTCGGCATTACTGCAGGAGTACCCGCAAGTGTTCCGTGCCACTCCAGGAAGAACCACTGTGTTGATGCATGATGTCGATGTTGGAGACGCAAAGCCAATTAAACTGCCTCCCTACCGTGTGAACCCAGTGAAAGTTCCTCTCATCCAGAAGGAGCTTGGCTACCTGTTGGACCACAAGATGATTGAGCCCTGTCAGAGCGAGTGGAGTTCTCCTGTGACTCTGGTCCCTAAGCCGGGTGGGCCACAGCGGCTTTGCATTGACTACAGATGTGTTAATCAGATAACCAAAACAGACACCCTCTCCCTCGTGTGGAAGATTGCATAGACAAGATCGGAAAGGCTAGGTACATAAGTAAGTTTGATTTGTTAAAGGGATACTGGCAAGTACCTATGACTGAACGTGCTAGGGAGATCTCATGTTTTGTAACATTAGGAAAGACATTTGCATGTTCTGTAATGCCATGTACAGATTGTTTTAGAGTAATAAGAAATTTCCTTTGTAAATTTCTTTTTTCTTTGTGGGGAGGTGTTACATAGCCTATGATTTCATCATCCTTTGTGTAATTTTAACGCACAGTTGCTGCATGTTTGATCACGAGCGTGTTCTGCCTCAGTCCCCCCCTTCTACCGTTATAGTAGAGTAAGTCGTTCTCTCTGTTATACTTTGCGGGATTTTCAGCTCTCTGTCCCCATGGCTTCATTTGCGCGTCCCTCTTACAAGTTGTATCAAGCTCTGCCAGCCCCTATATAATGAGCTCAGTCTCTGCATCATTGCCACTTAGATCTGCTCCTCATTTTGCTCACATCTCTGTCCTCCCCTGTACAGTTATTATTATTGTGAGTGCTCAAGAAATCTCCAAACATCTAGCAGCTGTGTGTAATTTGAGTATTACTGTTATTGCAGTTTATCTTGTACTGTATAGCATAAGTTTAATTTGTAGGCCTAGTGAAGTTTTTGTAATTCGTGTGGGGTTCTTTATGTCAGTCATTTTTGATAATAGTTTGTATCTGTCATTATTTATCTGGCATTCACTGAGTATTATCTGGTATCTCATTTTATCAGGGCTGACTTAGATAAATTTACTCTTGCTAATTTCGTGTTAATAGAGGCTATTGCAGTTAACCATATATTTAACCTGTTTATTTTGCCATTACATTATCCTTATGAGTCCTGAATGTTTTGTTGTTAGTTTGTGCATTAAACTTTAACTTGTAATTTTACCTAACTCTTTTGTTTTGAACCTGGAACTTTACGGGACAGTAGTGACTCTTAGTATTCTCACTTAAAGTGTACGTTATCTTTCTCTGTTCCGTAACAATAGATAGACAGACACGTCGACAGATGAGACAGACTGATAGACTGAGCCACCAGAAATTAAATTTGACGTGGAGGTAAATTCAAGAGATTTTAACAGCAGTGTTGGAAAGGATCTAAGGGATGCTCTACGTATCTGTGTACTGCTGTATTAGATCTCTATTAAGTTCATTCTGATTGCCACTAGACCATCATATTCAGCTGGTCGTATATCAGGGAGGGTAAAATTCGTAGGCTACCTGCATCGAGGCGCCAGGTGTGTTAAACGGTTTGCAGATGGAATGTAGAATATGGTGAAAAAATTTTAAAATCTATTCGAGAAAGTAGATTTTTGGCGATTAATAACGCTCAAGAAAAAAATTACCAAAGAAATAATAATTCAAAAAACAATAATAATTATGATGACATAATGAAAGATAATGGTAAGAAAAATAAAAATACACTAATGACTCGAGATAAATTTAATTCACTGGAAAATTTTATCAACCAAATACTAACTATAGAATATTATGACTTTGTAACTAAAGGTATGTTTTTAACAATTTTGCGATTTATTTTTCATATTTTAAATACAGGTAATGTTATTAATTATCTAAAGAAATATCCAGATACGACCATAAATTACATTGAAAATTTTAATAACTCACAAACTATAAAGGAATATATTAACAATAACGATTTAGGAAAAGAAGAAATATTAAAACAAATAATCAAATTCAATAAAATTAAAGAATTTAATGAACTTATACATACAATAGGAAATGAACCTGATAAACTTAGAATCCTTTTGACAAATCTCTACGATGTTGCCGTTAAACTTATTATCGAGAGTAAACATGAAAAGTTAAATGACTTTAATAATAGTGATGATAGTTTTAATAAAAAGGAAAGGGAATATTTTGATGTTATTTTGACCGATTTAATAAAAGAGTATAATTATGGGACAGAAATTTTTAGTCTGAGTGAAGGATACGAATTATCTTCACTTTTAACAAAGTATTCATGCATAGAATTATTTACAGATATATTCCTTACTGAGCTAAATAAGGGAAAAAAAAAAAAAAATCCCAATTTTCATCTTATATGATAAAAGAGAAAATATTATAATATTCCCTCAAACAATATCTACAGAAGAAAAAACTAAAACAATTCTGTTATCTAAAAGTTTAAAATCACCTATACACAATGACACCGAAGGTATACAAATTTCAGAAAAAGAAAATGTAATATTCTTAAATATAGAATATATTAATGAGATTATTCCTACTGAGGTAGATGATCTTTATGAATTAACTAAAGGGTTTTGTAAAAACTTTTTTAAAGCTGAAGATTTTCATAAATTTATAGGTTCTCATAATGGTAGCAATGGAGATCTTTCTATGAATAATTTAATCATAGAAGCTTATATTAAAACTCTTTTGAAAGACCAAATAGCATGTAAAGATTTAATATTAAAAAAAAAATTATAGATTTCATTAATAACTATAATAATTTAATTGTTATTTATATCAAAATTATTACATTTATACGATTTATTTTGATTTCACTAGCTCAGTATTATAAATGTACCTTTAATCAAGAAAAATATAATAAATTATCAGATGATTTAGGAATAATTTTATCTTTCAGCTCAAGTACACATTTTAAGGAAATAAAGGGTAAATATTTAACAGATGAAAGTAAAGAATACAGAAAATCGGTAAAAAGGAAAAAATCTACTACTTTTGAATATGATTTAAATCATAATCTCAAAGAGAAATTAAATTCTATGTAAAAAAAAAAAAAAGATGAATATCACTTGTTATCAGACTTTAGATAATTTTTAGGATGGTAAAATAATAAAAAAGATTATTCCCTTTCTGATTCTATTAATTAATATGGATTCATTATTGAGACAAATAAATTTTATAAAAACTTCCATAGTAAATGTATGCATACAGTTGAAAATAGAGGTTAAACAAGATCCCCTATATCTTGTAAAAAATGTTTTTAAATTAAAAAATTTGAATCCTACAGAGGAAACAATAATAAATTTGGCAAGAAAAAATAAAGTTTCAAATGAAGAGATATTAGAGGTTCTTAAGAAAGCTAAAGGGAGTAAAAAAGAGATATATTTTCCTCACATAAATAGACGGCTATATCACAAAAATGCACAAGGATATTATCAGTCCCAGTTTATTGCCATTCGTCAATCGACGAGTTACCCTAAAAATACATGTCTTATTTTTGATAATGGTATTATTATGTGTGTAGGGATTAAATTTAATATCAAATCTTCTATTGAAAACAATTTACAAAAAATATCTAATGTATTACAATCACCTATTCGCATAAAAAGCAGTTCTATAGTAAATATTGTGGTTAGTTTTAGATTACCTTTTAATTTGAATTTTACTAAATTAAATTTTTTTTTGATGTACACGGTGTTGTTTACACAAATAATAATAATACGTTTTCTGTTTTTTTTTATATAAAAATATTGGTACCAATAAAACCCTTAATTGGAGAAAATGTATTATTTGAGTTTTATGATGAAATGTTACCAATAACTCATGAACATTATAGGGTTGTTA
Source organism: Coenobita brevimanus (assembly GCF_032717465.1). NCBI lineage: Eukaryota > Metazoa > Arthropoda > Malacostraca > Decapoda > Coenobitidae > Coenobita > Coenobita brevimanus. The sequence goes on along the minus strand of NW_027642711.1, from coordinate 33,115 downwards.
CACTCTTACTTTTTGAAAACGGAGTGTGTGTCTTGTTAGGGAATCAGAGTTTTCAAGACTGGCAAATACAACCTAAAATATTGATGGGCCTCTTTATCCATTTTAGTAAAGGAAAAAATTCACTTACTGAAAGTGAGGTAGAACACATTGTATCCTACTTTGGTTACAGAAGTTTAGACTGGTATGGTAAGATTAACATTTTTATAAAAAATACTGTAAATCCTATGTCAGAAGAAAATTCAAATAAAGAATATCAAAAATCCTTTTTATTTTTAAGACAAGAATATTACACGCCCAATACAATATTTCCTGATAATAAAAACTCTCTAAGAAATTTAATTAAAGATGGATCAATGAAAATTATACATCCGGAGAAACATAGAAAGACGATTATGATATCTAAAGATTTTGCACAAAGAATTAAAGCCAACAATCCAGGTAACCCAGAAGGACACTGGGGCTCTTATCGTTCAAGATACAAGCAAATGAATGACATTAGACAAGTTTCACAATTAAAAATGATAAAAGAACTCTGTAATTTAATATCCACAGAAGATGAAAATTTAAAAAAAATATTGTTGTAGATGTAATATTGAATAAACATATTTTCTAAAAGATTATAGTTTCTGTATCATCCTATAAAAAAAATGATTGTAAAATTCCACGAATGGGAACCTACTTTGGAGGAAATAACATTATTGAAAACTTGTAGAATGTCAAAAATTACTAAAAATTTAAGTCTAGCTAAATATAAAAAAAGCTTGTATTTTATGATAGTAACAGTTACTCAAATATAGATTTAGATTTAGAATACAAAGATATCTTTGGATATACATTGACCTTTTGTCCAGTAATTATCCATGGTTTGCCATCTCTTACTCTTCATATTAAATTTTCTAATATGACCACGGTAAATAGATGGCTCTGTTTTGTAAATAATCGCCTTCTTTTCTCGGATATTGTACCAAGTTTTTCTTTATTTCATTCAAATTCTGAGAATGGTTTATATTGGAAACCTGAAAGATATATATTCTTTCTAACTGAAGAAAATTTTATACAGAGAAAAAATAAAACTTTTTATATATCTTTTGATTCCTATTATGTAAATATGGAAAAAGGCCAATTACAAAAACTTACCCGCAAAATTTATACTTTTAATATTATCAGTTTTTTTAAATATAGTGATATAAACATCAACACCATTGTCTGTGGAATCCTTTCATATTTTGAGAAATATATTTTACATATAGAAATGGAAATTATTGGATTAACAGATATGGATAGAATCGAAGAAAAATATCCACCATATTTTAAAAATTTTTGAAAAGATTTAGATTTTACCCTTACAAAACAAAATATAAATTATTACTCATCATCACCTTTAATTTTTTCATCGAATCCATTCGGTAAAAATATCACAATTCCTCCTTCTCCTCTTCTTTCTCCTCCCTCTTTTTCCATGTCAAAGTTTGTTGAAAAAATGAATATTTTTACAAATACTGGTTTTATTATGGCAACGACGATAATAAACGAAAAAGGGGAACAAATCTATGATAATGAAATAAATATAATTAGACCATTAGGTGTATTACCTTACAGACTCTTCAAGATAAATATAATAAATAATAATATAACCCAAAACAAAAGGTATATTTGTTATATGATTAATAAAGAATATTTCAATTTTAAATATAATATTTTCATACAAGATACAAATAAAACAAACTCAAATTCAATTATCGCATCAGCATTTCATAATAATCTACCTTTTGAAAAGAGATATAAAGGATAATATCAAACTTTTAAACATATTGAGTGAATTAAGTTCCAAGATATTTCACTGGAAAGATTTGACTCATCTTGCCTTTTTGAAAGTGACAAAGGGGTGAATTTTCTTTATATATTATTACTATTACAAAAAATATAACACAGAGTTACAAGTAATGGATACTCTACTGATAATAGTATTAGTAAGCTTTATAATTTATCTCATAATAACATTGTTTCTAAGAGAAAAAGAACTGACACCATGCTCTTTACATGAGAAATTTATGTTGAAATTGCTAAATCATGAAAAATTAACACCGGATAATATGAAAGCTAAAATTGACAAAGTGATCGAGGCAAGACAGATGGCCAATATCACCGATATAAAAACCCTACCAAATTATGATTATTTATCAATGGACGGTAACGAATTTAACTTACCAGTCAGAGTTAATAAAGATAAAAATAATGAAATTTTTGCCACTTATAAATCTTCGGTTAAGAAAAGGTCATTAAATGAAATTAAAAAATACAGTTTTTCGCAAAAAAACCCATCGTACTTTGGATCGTTATCAGATTCTACCTCAAAAAGATGTGAAAATCCGGTGGAAATGGAGGAAGAACATGTAAGCAATTACGACTGTCAGTTATTTTGTTCAGACGATAATGCTGTCGCAATATCTGGTATTTCTGCCGTATATGGTGATCAGTTACTTGACAAAGAAAATAAATATTGTTATAGTGTTAAAGATGGAAAGGAGAAGGAGGTAATAAAATGTTCAATTCACACAGGTCAACTGGTTTATTCGGTTAGCGAAATAAATTTACATGTCAGTGTAAGTATCCTTTCTTATTTGGAGGTGACCATTGTGACACAAATATAGCATGTCTCCACGATCCTAAAAAATATAGATATAACCCCAACTGGGAAAATGAAGTTTTTTAAAGGATGAAAGAAATGGTGACAGTAAAATTATTCGATATGAAGATATAGCTTTGACTCATTTAATTCAGAATTTAAATGATTCTTCACTAAAAGAATACATTAGAAAAATTAATGATAAAAATTATTTTTTAGAAAATAGAATATCCTGCGAGTGTGAAGGGCAGCTAGACTATCTCGGGAATGCGCTTCTCACTACCGTCCAGTCCAATAAAGAGCACACTGATTTTACAAAATGTCAGGTGAATCCATGTGTTTTGACGTATGTGGATATGACGAAGGTTGCAACTTATCAAACCGACGATTATGTCTGTGTACCAAAGGACGATTTTGTGAACGTAGTACCCGGTAAAACGGATACTCCCATTGCCTCCGTGGGTGTTCCTCTCTTTGGTATCCGATCGAGACAAGTGGAACCTATTGTGACCTCTAGATCTTTGAAGAATATCTCCGAATTTACACGGGAGAATGTTGAACTTGCCACAACCTCCGTCGGTCCGATAGTGCTTCCCAAAAATGCTGATCATTCCGATAAAAACAGAATCGTTCTTTATATATCGCCTGATCAACTAAATATAGGAAATAGCAAAACTATATCCGATAAATGGTTTGGAACACCGGCTTGGTATAACATGTATGGTGATTCCCTTCCAAACATTACAAGAAACCCCATGAATGCAACCTCAGCCTTTTCTATTTTTCCCGTTGAAAATATTCTGGGCAACTTTACCCCTCAGAACCCGCTAGATTTTCATCTACTTTCTGCCCAGGCTCTGGAAAATTCGAGAATGATTTCGGGTATCGTTGTTGGAGGCCACGAGAATCTGTTCCATTCTATTTTTGAGGGGAAATCATACACCGGTAGTAATAGGAAAATTGAAAACATGATGAAAATATTTCAAGAAACGAGACTAAATTTGGGCAAGATAATGCTATCTTCCCGAATCCCCTCTCGAAAAAGATCACCCTTTTTAAAAAAGGTCAGTTTATTATCTCCACTGGGGGATATAACTGAAAATAAGTATTTCAAATCGGCAGCAATGATAAGAAATTACAGAACCTACGGATTATTAACCTCTTTAAGCAATATTGCTAGAGATTATGATATGTCCCCTAAAAAAATCTCATCTCTTGTGCAAATGTGCTTTCCTACCTCTTTATACACACTAACCGAAAGTGAACACTTTTATCCTAATTCCTTCAAAATAGAAAATTCTCTCAATTTGGATGTTCCGCTAAAATCGAGTGACACCTTTGAAATATCCTTTAACTCTTCGAGAGATAAAATTTGCAATATTCGTCAAAAAAAGATTTATATATATCACAGAATCAATTAAATTTTTCAGATTTATACGATAATGTAGAATTATTTGGAAGAGGTCTCAGACTCGAATCCAGTCTATATGATAACAATAATGATAATATAGGAAATTTGACAAAGAAAAGGATTATTCCATTGAATTTGCATCATCCACTGGCTGTCTGTGACGAGATTCATAATATGGATGAATCAAGAGAGACATTAACTTTATATAAAAAAATGTGTGAAATTAGCAGTTCAATATCATGGCTTAATTGTTACGATACTAGTGTTTATAATATCGATTATCTATTTTCTAACTAGTTTTTTTTCTCTTTCTTTTTTTGTATTCATATTTCCAAATTTCATTTAATAAATCAAATTCATCTTTGGAAATCTTTAAAAATGATGATGATGAAGGTTTTTCAGGCAAGGGAAAAATAAAACAACCAGGAATATGATGAGATATATAAATATTTGTTTGACTGGAATCAAATGGTATATCTTTAAAAGATTTCCCCAGTAAATTTTCAAGCACATTCATTATGAAAGAGAATATAATTCTTAAATGTTCAGATTTATTTACTATAGCAAAATATGTCAAGTTAAGGAAGTTAAATGAAATTAATTTTAATAATTATAAATTATTTATTGATGAAATGTACAAAGATTATGAGTTGGGAATATGCAACTCATCGGGATGGTCGGTCGCCTACGTAGATGATAAGGAGACAGATCCTAGTTAAATTCTCTGTAGTATAAGCCAAAAGACGCTACTGACGATTGATGGTGACGAGCTTCATAATTTGTCACTTTATACTCTAAATGCCGAGCATACATCGATGGCGAACACCACGCTGGAAGTGAATCGTGATGGTGAGAGCTTATCGATAAAAGTGAATAACGTTTTTACTCTTAAATCTATATGTCTTTTTTTAAAGAATATTTTAATAAATAAATATAATTTAGAAAAACGTGAACTTTCTAAATCTATTTTTGTGGAAAAGGAAGAGAAAATCTTTGAAGATTTTTATACTTTTTCCAGATACAGTTATTGTACTATATTTCTTTTGTTCTTCAACAGGATAATAACAAAAACATTCAAATCTGTTTATCCAATAAATATTATTGAGGTTTATATCCCCAAACATTTTATTAAAATTCATCTTTGTAAAGGCATAGCAAAATTAGCAGACGATTCAACAATAAATTCCTATTTCAATTTAATTTCCATTCACATTAAACAAACTCTGGAATATAATCTAAAGCATGAAATAAAACAAAGTGTGGGTTTCTTACTGTATAAGGATTATTTTCCAATTGACTATTTGGAAAGAGTTGGGGTTTCAGTCTACACTTATGTTAATCACGGATCTTTATTATGCAGTGTCTGAATTTCTTGAAGAATGTGTTCGCCATTTAGATGTTTTACAAGAGTTTGGATGTATGGTTCTGGAAATCAACGAAAATTCCTTTCTTCAGCTTCCAGAGAAATGGCGAGGATCCACCACCGAGCTCATTTCTTCCAGTGAATTCAAAATACCTAATACCGGTCATGTTGCGAAAATAAAAGTGTACTATTTAAATTTAGTCAATGAATATACATTTATGATTATAAAGCTTATAGATTTATGGGAATCTCTAGATACATCTAGAAATAAATTTTTTTTAGATTTTTCTTATTATTTTACCTTCGTCATGTTTACAAAATCTATTATTGAGACCTTGATTAACTATTACGCCCTGACAGTCTCGGATACTAAAATATTATTGGGTATTTTTTACCATATTAAATATAATGATAAATTATTAAAAGAAATAAAAGATTTTCATAATAAAAAAGGTACAACAATTAAAGATTTAAATAAAACTCTTTTAGAAATTTACTTAAATAATAATATAAATCATAAAGATACCCTTTTTCTAACCGGCTATACTTATAAGGAAGATGAGGTCCGAGAATCTGCTATGAAATGTCGATTGGCAGAGCAGCTTGAGAAAAATGAATATAGAATTATGGTGAACGATGAAATAACGACCGAATTGGTCAAGAAAAAGAGGGAACTTATAGATTTAGAGGAGTTGCGATTGAGATATACTACCTTGCGAACCATAATAAAATCAATAATAAAGATGACAATGGAGAGTATTTGTAAACGTCACCAAGCCATTAATAGTGGACATTTAAATAATCTCATAGGAAAATATCTACTGATTTTAAATAAATGTGAGATTATCACTAATTATCTCTTATTGGATGATTTCACCGTTGAAGAAAAGGAAAACCAGACAGAAGGGGAGAAAAAAGATGAGGAGAAAGATGTATCATTTACTAGAAAAAGAAAAATAATCAACAATAAACCTAATTATGCAGAACTGCGTAAAAGCATTGGGACACAAAATAAGGAATTCAAAGTATAGAAAATCATATAACATGAGTATTGGAAAAAATGACAAAAGCAGCAAGTCTCGTAATATCTTCTGAAAAGTATTTCAACCACTGGTTAAACTGAGCATGCGAATCTATTAAAAGTTTTAAATAAACAACAATCTTATATTGACAACGATCTCCAAATATCTGTATTTTCTTTTTTATCTTTTCCTCTTTTTCACTTTTAAGATGGGAGTGAGACTTTGTAGAAAATCCTGGTCTAAAATTAGAGGCCCATATTTCGATTGGATTGATTTTCTTTGTAAATTCCTGCGTATTTTTCTTAATTTCCATCTGATGAGATGTGAGGACTGGTAAAAAACGAATTTCGTAATTCATATCCAGAAAAGTTTTTTCGTTTACCTTAATAATTTCTATATTCTTAAAGATCTCGGTGAGATCTTTATCTTTATACTCGATTAATGCTGCCAAATTGAGCATGGCACTTTTTGCCAGTTCATTTCCTATAAACATCACATCGAATTTTTAGAAGTCCGGTTTAAAAGCTCGAGACCGGCTATAAAAATTCTAGGATATTTTGATAATATAGAAAACCAATACTCAAAGTTGGATATGTGTCCATACTATGAGAAAAAAATAAAAAAATAAAATTTTATTAATTAACCCTTTAGCGGGCAAGTGGCTATATCAATAAAGTTGGTGTTTGTTTTATTTTACAGACAATTAATATTTTGCATCCTTTAGCTGGCAAGTGGTTATTATCAATAAAGTTGGTAAAACAATCCAATGCTAACTCCGTGCATTTATGTAGTCGATGGTCGTATATAACACTGAAGCGAGCTGACCTAGCTGCCCGCTAAAGGGTTAAGGAAATTTTCTTCCCTCATAATTGTGGAGAAATTGGGTGAGGCAGATTCGAAACCCATAGATACTCTGTTCTGTGAAATCTGATCCGTCATTTGACGAGTAAAGGGGTATGCTCCATAGGAATATCGACTGCACATTGGCCAGGAATTACCCATTCTAAAAAGCATCCCACTTCCATAATGCTTGAGAAAAAATCTAAAGACGGAAGCCGGATCCGAGAAATCGGTTTGAAAAAAATCCAAGTCGTAGGTTTCGTTTGGCGAGCGACACGAAAATCCATCTAACCAACCCTCTTTATTATTTAGATGCCAAGGCCTGTAACCGCGTAGATACCCTCCTAGGCCGCAAGTCCCTTCACTTACAACTTGTCCGGATTCGTAGCCATAACGACAGGGTAACTTTATCGGATAATTATGAACGAAGGATAATTTCCCCTTTCCTTTCATTTCGTGGCGGTGGGCGGGAGTCGCCAACTGCAAGATGATATCGCTCGGCCCGTCGTCCCGAGAATTGAGCATATTTGCCCTGATGGTGCTGGGACCCACGGTGACTAAAGATTCGAGTAAACGCGTCCTTCGGGGATTCGTCAGTATTCTGGAATGGGGAACGTTGTAGTTGGTATTTGTGTAGTCAATGGTAAAAAAACTGGTAGGATTATTCTCTGGGAACGGAGTGACGATCTGCCTTCCGTATAGATAAGACATATGTTCCTGGTTATGGGGACAGGTTGAAAATGCGTTTGGAGTGTGAGGTATCTTTCTACCCTCGTAGTTGGTGGGACGAGTGAAAAGATACGCGCTATTCAGCGATTCTTCCAAGTCTTCTAAATTATTCATAATTTTGAAATAGGCAGAATATCTCTGAATGGAAGAGAGGGGGAGTCTCTTCTCCATAATGTAGGGAGTATACCGAGTAGCTCTGGAATGCAGACTAGCCTCGCATATCATGGATACGTTGATTTTGGGTTCTTTCAGTCTCTTCCTGCAAAAGGCGTCCGTGGTATCACAACAACCCCTCGCAGAAGCAGCTTTATTCCTCCTCACATCGTTTATGGGGTTCTTCAGAGAGTCGACGGGGCGAGAAAGAAATGGGGTACCATCAACGTGATGGTCTCTCTTCGGAGACAACGGATAGGTGTTTTTTTCGTTTATCGTAAAAATGGGAAGATATTGGTTTAGACTCGCGCCCATCCAGCAGTCGCCGTTCAAGAGAAATTTGTAGTGGGTCAGGAGGCAGTCCACGTAGTTGGCGCAGTGCTGTGTGAAATGCATGAGAGATGCCCGAGGAGAGGATGGTGCGTTAACCATGGAGAAATTTCTTAAGGTGTCGCGCTGAATAAAAGCTTCCATTACGCAAGGGGCGGATGGTATAGGCTCCTTCCCACCTCTCGATCCCCTACCTTCTCGTAACCCGTCCCACAAACCGGGATGCGCGCGCGTTTATAATCATACTTTCTCGCTAGATAATCCTTAATCCCCCCCCTAGATCTGTTTCCGTTACTGTACTGATTTTTGAATCTCACCATGGTTTCATCATCCGACATAAAATTCCTGGAAGAGAACTCTAAGAGTTCCGGAAATCCGCACGGTACATTTGGAGGAAGACTCAGAACGGTTTCGTTCTCTAGATAATTTTCGGCGCCGTGTAACTGGGTGGTTAAAAAATCGATGGGTTTCCCCCCTCTGCAATCCAAGTACGATGAATCTCCGTTCTGTTGAAGGGAAGCTCCGGAGCAGTGGGAATTAAAATTGGCCACTATAGCTGGACCCAGGGGTACTTGCGGTTCCCGAGAGAGCGCTAATAGTCCTCCAAAGATGTGCTTGCCTCCCGCATAGAAATTAGTGGAAGTTGGAGTGTTAGCCCATAATTCTTCACAGACGTAATTTCTCCGCCATGCGATATCTCTCGGGTTTATATTGGTAGGTTCTATCAATAGCCCACCTAGAAGATCGAATTCAGACTCGGAGAGATTGGCAACTCCTTCATAAAGAACGGAGGGTGGAAAAATATCGCGAAAACTTCCCGAGGATCCGTCGATGACGATTCTGTCGATAAGATCGAACAGGGAGTAATAACCAGCTGCCCTTCTATGATTGAGGACTCCCAGTGGAAAATTTCTCATATCAGAAGGAGGAAGGAGTTTTTCGCCTTCTCTCGTGAAAATCTTCGGAAGCAGAAAAGCTCCCGCCACTATACCGGGATCATTGATTCTCTGCATAAAACTCCCGTGATTCTCTTGTCTGTCGATAAATGTCTTTATCTCATTGTAGTCGGTGTTTCTCTCCTCCGTACCTAGACGGGAGTAGACAGAACCGGGATACACCCGTCCTGCTGATACCAACAGTCCCAAAGCGTGATCTCCCGAGTCCTCTCCCAGTCCATGAACACCAAAGGGTGGGGGTCTTATTACTCTGAGGCTGGAATTGGGCGGATCGCCCCCTCCTTCTAGGATATAATTCGGATTGTTATAGTAGTCCATTCCTTCCAAGTAAGAAGATATACCACCTTTACCTCGAACCGTAACAACACCCCCTTTCACATAACAAGACTCTTTGTAAACGCCCGTTTCCAAGAGTCCATCTTTCACCAGTAGGAGGGATTCAATAAGATGCTCCCCATAGCACTTTTCGGGAGTCACATCGGCAGTCTGCTCACTCAGACAATTGTAGGAGAAGGCAGCATTCTTCGAACTCACTCCAGGAAGGGGCAAACAATGATCGCAATTGTTCAGAAGGGTACTCGAGACGAACCTCATGTTTGAAATATTCTGATTAGTGAAGGCCGAGTTTTCTACATTGTATAACAATTCGTCATTGGTTGCCACACTGGCGTTGATATGCAGAGCAGGGTTACAAATACACAGGTAATTCTCATCATCATCATTATTTAATAATGTCCACGATACCTGACATCTGGGTATAGGATTTCTGGGAATGCACTGCAGCCCTCCATCTGAGATGGTGGTAGACTTGTACCCCTCTGGACATTCACATGTGGCTGAATTCAAATCGAAATCGATCTCTCCGACATCTAAAATAATTTTTGGGTCCGTGGATGGCGCAAAGCTCCATTTGGAAGGCAGGCAACAATCTTATCACAAGGTTTACGAAAATAGTTGTAATCGTTGTTCGACCATGATTTTGTGACGATATTATCATTTATACATTGAGTTACAGCCTTGGCATAGTGTTGGTTTCCCCTTCTTATGGCACCTGCGACAATTCTAGTTGTGTGAAAATTGAAGTCCCCAGAGTGAGTCCCTTGCTCAGATACTAAACATACACCGAATTTACCCGGAGGAAATCGCCCTTTCTCTCCTCCATTCTCAATAGAAACGATTGGAGTATCAGATACATCTATACAACGCGCATTTTGTTCTTTACATTGAAGACATTCTATTAGAGATGTAGAATCAGACTGAGGATCGCATTGGATCAATTCTTCGTCGCAGTCCCTGTTAGAAAAATTAATATTTATTTCTTCAACGTCATTTATCGGTGGTAGTTTATGTACATATTTTTCTGTATATTCATTATTTCCTCTGATATATATATATTTTTATCTCCTATCTTTAAAGATAACATTTTTTTTATTTTAAGGATAAAGAAAAATAAATTTATAATTAAAGGAAAGAAGGAAAAACAAGAGAATTTGTTTATTTATTTATTGCGTTATTTATTTCATGACTTACAGATAAATTTTCGGGAGCAAAAATGAGAGAAGAGCTAGAAGGTGTATATGTTCCTTCTGCTGAATTCCATGTTAGGAGATTTATATTATTATTATTAATATCATTATATTTTGCTAACATAAAAATTCTAAATAGAAGAATACTCTCTCCTTCGAGATCATGAATCTGTTGAAAAAAATGGAAAGAAGCATAGAAACAATCCTCGCTGGCTCTGATAAAGTCGTTGGTTGAGTAACGGGTTGGAGTTTTCCAAATTTCATTATATATACATGGATATAATCATACTTAATTTTTTATTTATAGGAGAATAAAGTTTCAATAGTATAATATGAAGGGTGGTCATCAGTTTTATCTTCATAAAAATAAGCACTTTCAAAAATCAATTTTGGACAAGTTTTAGCCCTTTAGCGGGCAAGTGGCTATATCAGGTTATTATCAATAAAGTTGGTTTTTGAATATTTTTTTATTTTACATCTTACTATAGACAATTAATATTTCGCATCCTTTAGCTGGCAAGTGGCTATATTAGGTTATTATCAATAAAGTTGGTTTTTTGAATATTTTATATTTTACATCTTACTGTAGATCACTACTACACAGTAGACTTTTTGGGGATTATCAACCCTTTAGCGGGCGACTTTTTGGATCATAAATGCTTTTTAAACCTATTGAGGAAAAAAAATTAGTAGTAGATAAATGAGACAGACCTTTTGTCATTCCTCTCTTCGAAAAGAGATGTCTGGCTATCTCTCGGATGGCCGTCAAGGCTTCTCAGCTGTGCAATGCGATGATAGAAGATCTACTCCAAAGAGAACTTGATGGTGTTGTTAGTCTGGTCGAATGGCCAGACTTTACCAAGATGAATGTGTTTGTACTACTCTTTCTAACGGGACCGTCCACTCTAGTCCGAGGAGTTAAAGTTCAAATGAAAGAGGTGTGGATTCTGATTTTGACAAATTTAAGCAGATGATTTTGCTGGAGGACTTCAAAAGGTGTATTAGTAAAGATGTAAGCCTATATCTTGATGAGAAAAGGATAGATAATTTGTCTGATGCTGCAGTTTTAGCTGATGAATATGTTCTCACTCACAAGAGATATTCTAAAGAAAAAGGGAAAGCTGAGAGTAAGTACGTTGCCTCTACTCAGAGTACAGGTAACAGGAAAGAGAATAAAGATGATGTTTCTCAGGAAGTAAATACCAGCTTCACCTCTAGATTTCAGAAAAGTAAATGTACTTATTGTAGTAAGCTTGGTCATACTACGGAGAGATGTTTCAGGGGACAGCGTGATGTGAACAAAAAGGAGTCTTTAAATATTCAGTCAATTGGTCTAGTGTCCACTCTTGAGAGTTCCCAGAATTCTTTAACTGAGTTAACTGAACCTGCTTTGAGGGGTAACTTAAATTCTCATGATGGAGCTCCTCTTTTGAGCAGTAACGTGGGTGACACTCTCAAGAGTTCATGTGCTAATTTCCTGTCTGATGGTTTTGTCAGTCCTCTGGACAGTAATGACAGGAAATCAGTTCAAATATATCGTGATACAGGTGCTTGCCAATCCCTTATGCTGACCAGTGTTCTAGGCTCTAATGTTAATTCCTCTGATGAAACTGTAATCTTACAAGGTGTAGGGAATAATTACTTCTCTGTCCCTCTGTGCAGAGTGAATTTAGAGTCTGGTTTTGTTAATGGTTCCGTTATGGTTGGGTTGGTTGAGACACTCCCAATGTCAGGTGTAACTTTCTTACTTGGAAATGATATTGGTGGAAGTCAAGTGTGTCCAGCTCCTCAGTTGTCTAGTGAGCCAGTGGCTGCGTCCCAGGATTGTGATGTCCCTGATGTGTTCCCTGCATGTGCTGTCACTAGGGCTAAGTCTAAAGTTACTGGTGATTTAGAGGATAATGATGATGATGATGTTATCCTAGCTGACACTTTTCTTGCTAATTTGGACCACTCACCAGATGAGGCAGTACCCCGTAGTGTTGATAATTTGTCTCGTCAAGAGTTGGTTGAGTTGCAGGTTGCTGACCCTGAGTTGAAAGGTCTAGCTAACTCTGCTTGCAGTGAGGAAGAGTCAGCTGGTGCTTCTACTTGTTATTATGTAAAGTCAGGAGTACTTATGAGGAAGTGGAGACCCCCAACAGCATCAGCCGACTGTGAATGGGAGGTTGTACATCAAGTTGTCATCCCTCGTGTTTGTAGGCAGGATATCATTCGAGTGGCTCATGATACCAGTTTGGCAGGACACCTTGGAGTGAGGAAGACTGTGGCACGCATTTTGAAACACTTCTACTGGCCGGGTATCTTCAGGGATGTTTCCTGGTATTGTAAGTCTTGTCACACCTGTCAAGTTGTGGGGAAGTGTAATCAGACCGAAAAGGTTGCACCTCTAGTTCCCATTCCTCCTTTTGAGGCGCCTTTCACCCGTGTGTTGGTGGATATTGTGGGCCCTCTTCCTAAGACTTCTTCAGGATTTTCTTATGTGTTGACCATGATTGATATGGCTACTCGTTATCCTGAAGCCATTCCACTTAGAAATATCTCAGCAAAGAACGTGGTTAAGGAAATGCTAGGGTTCTTCACAAAGTTTGGTCTGCCCAAGGAGGTACAGTCAGACCGGGGAAGTAATTTCATGTCAAACGTTTTCAAGCAGTCTCTGAAAGAGTTGGGCATCACCCAGATCACGTCTTCAGCTTACCATCCCCAGACCCAAGGAGCGTTGGAGAGATATCATCAAACACTCAAATCGATGCTCAAGAAATACTGTTTGGAACATCAGAAAGACTGGGATAAAGGTCTTCCATTCGTTGTGTTTGCTGCAAGAGAATCTCCAAATGAATCACTGGGCTTCTCACCTTTTGAACTACTGTTTGGCCATGAAGTAAGAGGACCCCTTAAGCTACTCAAGGAATGCTGGCTGTCGGAGGAAGATGACGTCAACCTGCTGGAGTATGTGATGAATTTCAAAGAACGGCTGTCCACTGCTTTACAGCTGGCGAGAGAGAATTTAGGAGCTGCTCAGAAGATGAAGACTTGGTATGATAAGAAGTCTAGGTTACGCCACTTTCAGCCAGGAGATCAGGTTTTGATTCTGCTACCAGTTCATGGGCAACCTCTTCAAGCCAAGTTTAGTGGCCCTTATTTCGTGGAGAAGAAACTCAGTGATGTCAGCTATGTCATCGCCACACCAGATCGTAGAAAGAGCAAGCAACTATGTCACATCAACATGCTAAAGTTATATCACAGGCGGGACGAAAATAATCCAGTCTGCACTGTAGCTGTTCCACCCGAGTCTGCAAGTGAAGCTCTCCCATGCAGTATGAGCCTGAGTGATAGTTTGGGGAAGAATCCTGATATCATGAATGATCTCCAGACTAAGCTTTCTCATCTACCTCCCAAGGAAAGGCAGGAGTTTTCGGCATTACTGCAGGAGTACCCGCAAGTGTTCCGTGCCACTCCAGGAAGAACCACTGTGTTGATGCATGATGTCGATGTTGGAGACGCAAAGCCAATTAAACTGCCTCCCTACCGTGTGAACCCAGTGAAAGTTCCTCTCATCCAGAAGGAGCTTGGCTACCTGTTGGACCACAAGATGATTGAGCCCTGTCAGAGCGAGTGGAGTTCTCCTGTGACTCTGGTCCCTAAGCCGGGTGGGTCACAGCGGCTTTGCATTGACTACAGATGTGTTAATCAGATAACCAAAACAGACACCCTCTCCCTCGTGTGGAAGATTGCATAGACAAGATCGGAAAGGCTAGGTACATAAGTAAGTTTGATTTGTTAAAGGGATACTGGCAAGTACCTATGACTGAACGTGCTAGGGAGATCTCATGTTTTGTAACATTAGGAAAGACATTTGCATGTTCTGTAATGCCATGTACAGATTGTTTTAGAGTCATAAGAAATTTCCTTTGTAAATTTCTTTTTTCTTTGTGGGGAGGTGTTACATAGCCTATGATTTCATCATCCTTTGTGTAATTTTAACGCACAGTTGCTGCATGTTTGATCACGAGCGTGTTCTGCCTCAGTCCCCCCCTTCTACCGTTATAGTAGAGTAAGTCGTTCTCTCTGTTATACTTTGCGGGATTTTCAGCTCTCTGTCCCCATGGCTTCATTTGCGCGTCCCTCTTACAAGTTGTATCAAGCTCTGCCAGCCCCTATATAATGAGCTCAGTCTCTGCATCATTGCCACTTAGATCTGCTCCTCATTTTGCTCACATCTCTGTCCTCCCCTGTACAGTTATTATTATTGTGAGTGCTCAAGAAATCTCCAAACATCTAGCAGCTGTGTGTAATTTGAGTATTACTGTTATTGCATTTTTTCTTGTACTGTATAGCATAAGTTTAATTTGTAGGCCTAGTGAAGTTTTTGTAATTCGTGTGGGGTTCTTTATGTCAGTCATTTTTGATAATAGTTTGTATCTGTCATTATTTATCTGGCATTCACTGAGTATTATCTGGTATCTCATTTTATCAGGGCTGACTTAGATAAATTTACTCTTGCTAATTTCGTGTTAATAGAGGCTATTGCAGTTAACCATATATTTAACCTGTTTATTTTGCCATTACATTATCCTTATGAGTCCTGAATGTTTTGTTGTTAGTTTGTGCATTAAACTTTAACTTGTAATTTTACCTAACTCTTTTGTTTTGAACCTGGAACTTTACGGGACAGTAGTGACTCTTAGTATTCTCACTTAAAGTGTACGTTATCTTTCTCTGTTCCGTAACAATAGATAGACAGACACGTCGACAGATGAGACAGACTGATAGACTGAGCCACCAGAAATTAAATTTGACGTGGAGGTAAATTCAAGAGATTTTAACAGCAGTGTTGGAAAGGATCTAAGGGATGCTCTACGTATCTGTGTACTGCTGTATTAGATCTCTATTAAGTTCATTCTGATTGCCACTAGACCATCATATTCAGCTGGTCGTATATCAGGGAGGGTAAAATTCGTAGGCTACCTGCATCGAGGCGCCAGGTGTGTTAAACGGTTTGCAGATGGAATGTAGAATATGGTGAAAAAATTTTAAAATCTATTCGAGAAAGTAGATTTTTGGCGATTAATAACGCTCAAGAAAAAATTACCAAAGAAATAATAATTCAAAAAAACAATAATAATTATGATGACATAATGAAAGATAATGGTAAGAAAAATAAAAATACACTAATGACTCGAGATAAATTTAATTCACTGGAAAATTTTATCAACCAAATACTAACTATGGAATATTATGACTTTGTAACTAAAGGTATGTTTTTAACAATTTTGCGATTTATTTTTCATATTTTAAATACAGGTAATGTTATTAATTATCTAAAGAAATATCCAGATACGACCATAAATTACATTGAAAATTTTAATAACTCACAAACTATAAAGGAATATATTAACAATAACGATTTAGGAAAAGAAGAAATATTAAAACAAATAATCAAATTCAATAAAATTAAAGAATTTAATGAACTTATACATACAATAGGAAATGAACCTGATAAACTTAGAATCCTTTTGACAAATCTCTACGATGTTGCCGTTAAACTTATTATCGAGAGTAAACATGAAAAGTTAAATGACTTTAATAATAGTGATGATAGTTATAATAAAAAGGAAAGGGAATATTTTGATGTTATTTTGACCGATTTAATAAAAGAGTATAATTATGGGACAGAAATTTTTAGTCTGAGTGAAGGATACGAATTATCTTCACTTTTAACAAAGTATTCATGCATAGAATTATTTACAGATATATTCCTTACTGAGCTAAATAAGGGGAAAAAAAATTTCCCAATTTTCATCTTATATGATAAAAGAGAAAATATTATAATATTCCCTCAAACAATATCTACAGAAGAAAAAACTAAAACAATTCTGTTATCTAAAAGTTTAAAATCACCTATACACAATGACACCGAAGGTATACAAATTTCAGAAAAAGAAAATGTAATATTCTTAAATATAGAATATATTAATGAGATTATTCCTACTGAGGTAGATGATCTTTATGAATTAACTAAAGGGTTTTGTAAAAACTTTTTTAAAGCTGAAGATTTTCATAAATTTATAGGTTCTCATAATGGTAGGAATGGAGATCTTTCTATGAATAATTTAATCATAGAAGCTTATATTAAAACTCTTTTGAAAGACCAAATAGCATGTAAAGATTTAATATTAAAAAAAAAATTATAGATTTCATTAATAACTATAATAATTTAATTGTTATTTATATCAAAATTATTACATTTATACGATTTATTTTGATTTCACTAGCTCAGTATTATAAATGTACCTTTAATCAAGAAAAATATAATAAATTATCAGATGATTTAGGAATAATTTTATCTTTCAGCTCAAGTACACATTTTAAGGAAATAAAGGGTAAATATTTAACAGATGAAAGTAAAGAATACAGAAAATCGGTAAAAAGGAAAAAATCTACTACTTTTGAATATGATTTAAATCATAATCTCAAAGAGAAATTAAATTCTATGTAAAAAAAAAAAGATGAATATCACTTGTTATCAGACTTTAGATAATTTTTAGGATGGTAAAATAATAAAAAAGATTATTCCCTTTCTGATTCTATTAATTAATATGGATTCATTATTGAGACAAATAAATTTTATAAAAACTTCCATAGTAAATGTATGCATACAGTTGAAAATAGAGGTTAAACAAGATCCCCTATATCTTGTAAAAAATGTTTTTAAATTAAAAAATTTGAATCCTACAGAGGAAACAATAATAAATTTGGCAAGAAAAAATAAAGTTTCAAATGAAGAGATATTAGAGGTTCTTAAGAAAGCTAAAGGGAGTAAAAAAGAGATATATTTTCCTCACATAAATAGACGGCTATATCACAAAAATGCACAAGGATATTATCAGTCCCAGTTTATTGCCATTCGTCAATCGACGAGTTACCCTAAAAATACATGTCTTATTTTTGATAATGGTATTATTATGTGTGTAGGGATTAAATTTAATATCAAATCTTCTATTGAAAACAATTTACAAAAAATATCTAATGTATTACAATCACCTATTCGCATAAAAAGCAGTTCTATAGTAAATATTGTGGTTAGTTTTAGATTACCTTTTAATTTGAATTTTACTAAAAATTTTTTTTGATGTACACGGTGTTGTTTACACAAATAATAATAATACGTTTTCTGTTTTTTTATATAAAAATATTGGTACCAATAAAACCCTTAATTGGAGAAAATGTATTATTTGAGTTTTATGATGAAATGTTACCAATAACTCATGAACATTATAGGGTTGTTACACTCTTACTTTTTGAAAACGGAGTGTGTGTCTTGTTAGGGAATCAGAGTTTTCAAGACTGGCAAATACAACCTAAAATATTGATGGGCCTCTTTATCCATTTTAGTAAAGGAAAAAATTCACTTACTGAAAGTGAGGTAGAACACATTGTATCCTACTTTGGTTACAGAAGTTTAGACTGGTATGGTAAGATTAACATTTTTATAAAAAATACTGTAAATCCTATGTCAGAAGAAAATTCAAATAAAGAATATCAAAAATCCTTTTTATTTTTAAGACAAGAATATTACACGCCCAATACAATATTTCCTGATAATAAAAACTCTCTAAGAAATTTAATTAAAGATGGATCAATGAAAATTATACATCCGGAGAAACATAGAAAGACGATTATGATATCTAAAGATTTTGCACAAAGAATTAAAGCCAACAATCCAGGTAACCCAGAAGGACACTGGGGCTCTTATCGTTCAAGATACAAGCAAATGAATGACATTAGACAAGTTTCACAATTAAAAATGATAAAAGAACTCTGTAATTTAATATCCACAGAAGATGAAAATTTAAAAAAAATATTGTTGTAGATGTAATATTGAATAAACATATTTTCTAAAAGATTATAGTTTCTGTATCATCCTATAAAAAATGATTGTAAAATTCCACGAATGGGAACCTACTTTGGAGGAAATAACATTATTGAAAACTTGTAGAATGTCAAAAATTACTAAAAATTTAAGTCTAGCTAAATATAAAAAAAAGCTTGTATTTTATGATAGTAACAGTTACTCAAATATAGATTTAGATTTAGAATACAAAGATATCTTTGGATATACATTGACCTTTTGTCCAGTAATTATCCATGGTTTGCCATCTCTTACTCTTCATATTAAATTTTCTAATATGACCACGGTAAATAGATGGCTCTGTTTTGTAAATAATCGCCTTCTTTTCTCGGATATTGTACCAAGTTTTTCTTTATTTCATTCAAATTCTGAGAATGGTTTATATTGGAAACCTGAAAGATATATATTCTTTCTAACTGAAGAAAATTTTATACAGAGAAAAAATAAAACTTTTTATATATCTTTTGATTCCTATTATGTAAATATGGAAAAAGGCCAATTACAAAAACTTACCCGCAAAATTTATACTTTTAATATTATCAGTTTTTTTAAATATAGTGATATAAACATCAACACCATTGTCTGTGGAATCCTTTCATATTTTGAGAAATATATTTTACATATAGAAATGGAAATTATTGGATTAACAGATATGGATAGAATCGAAGAAAAATATCCACCATATTTTAAAAATTTTTGAAAAGATTTAGATTTTACCCTTACAAAACAAAATATAAATTATTACTCATCATCACCTTTAATTTTTTCATCGAATCCATTCGGTAAAAATATCACAATTCCTCCTTCTCCTCTTCTTTCTCCTCCCTCTTTTTCCATGTCAAAGTTTGTTGAAAAAATGAATATTTTTACAAATACTGGTTTTATTATGGCAACGACGATAATAAACGAAAAAGGGGAACAAATCTATGATAATGAAATAAATATAATTAGACCATTAGGTGTATTACCTTACAGACTCTTCAAGATAAATATAATAAATAATAATATAACCCAAAACAAAAGGTATATTTGTTATATGATTAATAAAGAATATTTCAATTTTAAATATAATATTTTCATACAAGATACAAATAAAACAAACTCAAATTCAATTATCGCATCAGCATTTCATAATAATCTACCTTTTGAAAAGAGATATAAAGGATAATATCAAACTTTTAAACATATTGAGTGAATTAAGTTCCAAGATATTTCACTGGAAAGATTTGACTCATCTTGCCTTTTTGAAAGTGAGACAAGGGGGTGAATTTTCTTTATATATTATTACTATTACAAAAAATATAACACAGAGTTACAAGTAATGGATACTCTACTGATAATAGTATTAGTAAGCTTTATAATTTATCTCATAATAACATTGTTTCTAAGAGAAAAAGAACTGACACCATGCTCTTTACATGAGAAATTTATGTTGAAATTGCTAAATCATGAAAAATTAACACCGGATAATATGAAAGCTAAAATTGACAAAGTGATCGAGGCAAGACAGATGGCCAATATCACCGATATAAAAACCCTACCAAATTATGATTATTTATCAATGGACGGTAACGAATTTAACTTACCAGTCAGAGTTAATAAAGATAAAAATAATGAAATTTTTGCCACTTATAAATCTTCGGTTAAGAAAAGGTCATTAAATGAAATTAAAAAATATAGTTTTTCGCAAAAAAACCCATCGTACTTTGGATCGTTATCAGATTCTACCTCAAAAAGATGTGAAAATCCGGTGGAAATGGAGGAAGAACATGTAAGCAATTACGACTGTCAGTTATTTTGTTCAGACGATAATGCTGTCGCAATATCTGGTATTTCTGCCGTATATGGTGATCAGTTACTTGACAAAGAAAATAAATATTGTTATAGTGTTAAAGATGGAAAGGAGAAGGAGGTAATAAAATGTTCAATTCACACAGGTCAACTGGTTTATTCGGTTAGCGAAAAAAAATTTACATGTCATTGTAAGTATCCTTTCTTATTTGGAGGTGACCATTGTGACACAAATATAGCATGTCTCCACGATCCTAAAAAATATAGATATAACCCCAACTGGGAAAATGAAGTTTTTTTAAAGGATGAAAGAAATGGTGACAGTAAAATTATTCGATATGAAGATATAGCTTTGACTCATTTAATTCAGAATTTAAATGATTCTTCACTAAAAGAATACATTAGAAAAATTAATGATAAAAATTATTTTTTAGAAAATAGAATATCCTGCGAGTGTGAAGGGCAGCTAGACTATCTCGGGAATGCGCTTCTCACTACCGTCCAGTCCAATAAAGAGCACACTGATTTTACAAAATGTCAGGTGAATCCATGTGTTTTGACGTATGTGGATATGACGAAGGTTGCAACTTATCAAACCGACGATTATGTCTGTGTACCAAAGGACGATTTTGTGAACGTAGTACCCGGTAAAACGGATACTCCCATTGCCTCCGTGGGTGTTCCTCTCTTTGGTATCCGATCGAGACAAGTGGAACCTATTGTGACCTCTAGATCTTTGAAGAATATCTCCGAATTTACACGGGAGAATGTTGAACTTGCCACAACCTCCGTCGGTCCGATAGTGCTTCCCAAAAATGCTGATCATTCCGATAAAAACAGAATCGTTCTTTATATATCGCCTGATCAACTAAATATAGGAAATAGCAAAACTATATCCGATAAATGGTTTGGAACACCGGCTTGGTATAACATGTATGGTGATTCCCTTCCAAACATTACAAGAAACCCCATGAATGCAACCTCAGCCTTTTCTATTTTTCCCGTTGAAAATATTCTGGGCAACTTTACCCCTCAGAACCCGCTAGATTTTCATCTACTTTCTGCCCAG
Organism: Coenobita brevimanus; assembly: GCF_032717465.1. Lineage (NCBI taxonomy): Eukaryota > Metazoa > Arthropoda > Malacostraca > Decapoda > Coenobitidae > Coenobita > Coenobita brevimanus. The sequence goes on along the minus strand of NW_027642711.1, from coordinate 11,387 downwards.
GCTCTGGAAAATTCGAGAATGATTTCGGGTATCGTTGTTGGAGGCCACGAGAATCTGTTCCATTCTATTTTTGTAGGGAAATCATACACCGGTAGTAATAGGAAAATTGAAAACATGATGAAAATATTTCAAGAAACGAGACTAAATTTGGGCAAGATAATGCTATCTTCCCGAATCCCCTCTCGAAAAAGATCACCCTTTTTAAAAAAGGTCAGTTTATTATCTCCACTGGGGGATATAACTGAAAATAAGTATTTCAAATCGGCAGCAATGATAAGAAATTACAGAACCTACGGATTATTAACCTCTTTAAGCAATATTGCTAGAGATTATGATATGTCCCCTAAAAAAAAATCTCATCTCTTGTGCAAATGTGCTTTCCTACCTCTTTATACACACTAACCGAAAGTGAACACTTTTATCCTAATTCCTTCAAAATAGAAAATTCTCTCAATTTGGATGTTCCGCTAAAATCGAGTGACACCTTTGAAATATCCTTTAACTCTTCGAGAGATAAAATTTGCAATATTCGTCAAAAAAAGATTTATATATATCACAGAATCAATTAAATTTTTCAGATTTATACGATAATGTAGAATTATTTGGAAGAGGTCTCAGACTCGAATCCAGTCTATATGATAACAATAATGATAATATAGGAAATTTGACAAAGAAAAGGATTATTCCATTGAATTTGCATCATCCACTGGCTGTCTGTGACGAGATTCATAATATGGATGAATCAAGAGAGACATTAACTTTATATAAAAAAATGTGTGAAATTAGCAGTTCAATATCATGGCTTAATTGTTACGATACTAGTGTTTATAATATCGATTATCTATTTTCTAACTAGTTTTTTTTCTTTCTTTTTTTGTATTCATATTTCCAAATTTCATTTAATAAATCAAATTCATCTTTGGAAATCTTTAAAAATGATGATGATGAAGGTTTTTCAGGCAAGGGTAAAATAAAACAACCAGGAATATGATGAGATATATAAATATTTGTTTGACTGGAATCAAATGGTATATCTTTAAAAGATTTCCCCAGTAAATTTTCAAGCACATTCATTATGAAAGAGAATATAATTCTTAAATGTTCAGATTTATTTACTATAGCAAAATATGTCAAGTTAAGGAAGTTAAATGAAATTAATTTTAATAATTATAAATTATTTATTGATGAAATGTACAAAGATTATGAGTTGGGAATATGCAACTCATCGGGATGGTCGGTCGCCTACGTAGATGATAAGGAGACAGATCCTAGTTAAATTCTCTGTAGTATAAGCCAAAAGACGCTACTGACGATTGATGGTGACGAGCTTCATAATTTGTCACTTTATACTCTAAATGCCGAGCATACATCGATGGCGAACACCACGCTGGAAGTGAATCGTGATGGTGAGAGCTTATCGATAAAAGTGAATAACGTTTTTACTCTTAAATCTATATGTCTTTTTTTAAAGAATATTTTAATAAATAAATATAATTTAGAAAAACGTGAACTTTCTAAATCTATTTTTGTGGAAAAGGAAGAGAAAATCTTTGAAGATTTTTATACTTTTTCCAGATACAGTTATTGTACTATATTTCTTTTGTTCTTCAACAGGATAATAACAAAAACATTCAAATCTGTTTATCCAATAAATATTATTGAGGTTTATATCCCCAAACATTTTATTAAAATTCATCTTTGTAAAGGCATAGCAAAATTAGCAGACGATTCAACAATAAATTCCTATTTCAATTTAATTTCCATTCACATTAAACAAACTCTGGAATATAATCTAAAGCATGAAATAAAACAAAGTGTGGGTTTCTTACTGTATAAGGATTATTTTCCAATTGACTATTTGGAAAGAGTTGGGGTTTCAGTCTACACTTATGTTAATCACGGATCTTTATTATGCAGTGTCTGAATTTCTTGAAGAATGTGTTCGCCATTTAGATGTTTTACAAGAGTTTGGATGTATGGTTCTGGAAATCAACGAAAATTCCTTTCTTCAGCTTCCAGAGAAATGGCGAGGATCCACCACCGAGCTCATTTCTTCCAGTGAATTCAAAATACCTAATACCGGTCATGTTGCGAAAATAAAAGTGTACTATTTAAATTTAGTCAATGAATATACATTTATGATTATAAAGCTTATAGATTTATGGGAATCTCTAGATACATCTAGAAATAAATGATTCCTTTCTAGATTTTTCTTATTATTTTACCTTCGTCATGTTTACAAAATCTATTATTGAGACCTTGATTAACTATTACGCCCTGACAGTCTCGGATACTAAAATATTATTGGGTATTTTTTACCATATTAAATATAATGATAAATTATTAAAAGAAATAAAAGATTTTCATAATAAAAAAGGTACAACAATTAAAGATTTAAATAAAACTCTTTTAGAAATTTACTTAAATAATAATATAAATCATAAAGATACCCTTTTTCTAACCGGCTATACTTATAAGGAAGATGAGGTCCGAGAATCTGCTATGAAATGTCGATTGGCAGAGCAGCTTGAGAAAAATGAATATAGAATTATGGTGAACGATGAAATAACGACCGAATTGGTCAAGAAAAAGAGGGAACTTATAGATTTAGAGGAGTTGCGATTGAGATATACTACCTTGCGAACCATAATAAAATCAATAATAAAGATGACAATGGAGAGTATTTGTAAACGTCACCAAGCCATTAATAGTGGACATTTAAATAATCTCATAGGAAAATATCTACTGATTTTAAATAAATGTGAGATTATCACTAATTATCTCTTATTGGATGATTTCACCGTTGAAGAAAAGGAAAACCAGACAGAAGAGGGGAGAAAAAGATGAGGAGAAAGATGTATCATTTACTAGAAAAAGAAAAATAATCAACAATAAACCTAATTATGCAGAACTGCGTAAAAGCATTGGGACAGAAATTAGGAATTCAAAGTATAGAAAATCATATAACATGAGTATTGGAAAAAATGACAAAAGCAGCAAGTCTCGTAATATCTTCTGAAAAGTATTTCAACCACTGGTTAAACTGAGCATGCGAATCTATTAAAAGTTTTAAATAAACAACAATCTTATATTGACAACGATCTCCAAATATCTGTATTTTCTTTTTTATCTTGTCCTCTTTTTCACTTTTAAGATGGGAGTGAGACTTTGTAGAAAATCCTGGTCTAAAATTAGAGGCCCATATTTCGATTGGATTGATTTTCTTTGTAAATTCCTGCGTATTTTTCTTAATTTCCATCTGATGAGATGTGAGGACTGGTAAAAAACGAATTTCGTAATTCATATCCAGAAAAGTTTTTTCGTTTACCTTAATAATTTCTATATTCTTAAAGATCTCGGTGAGATCTTTATCTTTATACTCGATTAATGCTGCCAAATTGAGCATGGCACTTTTTGCCAGTTCATTTCCTATAAACATCACATCGAATTTTTTAGAAGTCCGGTTTAAAAGCTCGAGACCGGCTATAAAAATTCTAGGATATTTTTGATAATATAGAAAACCAATACTCAAAGTTGGATATGTGTCCATACTATGAGAAAAAAATAAAAAAATAAAATTTTATTAATTAACCCTTTAGCGGGCAAGTGGCTATATCAATAAAGTTGGTGTTTGTTTTATTTTACAGACAATTAATATTTTGCATCCTTTAGCTGGCAAGTGGTTATTATCAATAAAGTTGGTAAAACAATCCAATGCTAACTCCGTGCATTTATGTAGTCGATGGTCGTATATAACACTGAAGCGAGCTGACCTAGCTGCCCGCTAAAGGGTTAAGGAAATTTTCTTCCCTCATAATTGTGGAGAAATTGGGTGAGGCAGATTCGAAACCCATAGATACTCTGTTCTGTGAAATCTGATCCGTCATTTGACGAGTAAAGGGGTATGCTCCATAGGAATATCGACTGCACATTGGCCAGGAATTACCCATTCTAAAAAGCATCCCACTTCCATAATGCTTGAGAAAAAATCTAAAGACGGAAGCCGGATCCGAGAAATCGGTTTGAAAAAAATCCAAGTCGTAGGTTTCGTTTGGCGAGCGACACGAAAATCCATCTAACCAACCCTCTTTATTATTTAGATGCCAAGGCCTGTAACCGCGTAGATACCCTCCTAGGCCGCAAGTCCCTTCACTTACAACTTGTCCGGATTCGTAGCCATAACGACAGGGTAACTTTATCGGATAATTATGAACGAAGGATAATTTCCCCTTTCCTTTCATTTCGTGGCGGTGGGCGGGAGTCGCCAACTGCAAGATGATATCGCTCGGCCCGTCGTCCCGAGAATTGAGCATATTTGCCCTGATGGTGCTGGGACCCACGGTGACTAAAGATTCGAGTAAACGCGTCCTTCGGGGATTCGTCAGTATTCTGGAATGGGGAACGTTGTAGTTGGTATTTGTGTAGTCAATGGTAAAAAAACTGGTAGGATTATTCTCTGGGAACGGAGTGACGATCTGCCTTCCGTATAGATAAGACATATGTTCCTGGTTATGGGGACAGGTTGAAAATGCGTTTGGAGTGTGAGGTATCTTTCTACCCTCGTAGTTGGTGGGACGAGTGAAAAGATACGCGCTATTCAGCGATTCTTCCAAGTCTTCTAAATTATTCATAATTTTGAAATAGGCAGAATATCTCTGAATGGAAGAGAGGGGGAGTCTCTTCTCCATAATGTAGGGAGTATACCGAGTAGCTCTGGAATGCAGACTAGCCTCGCATATCATGGATACGTTGATTTTGGGTTCTTTCAGTCTCTTCCTGCAAAAGGCGTCCGTGGTATCACAACAACCCCTCGCAGAAGCAGCTTTATTCCTCCTCACATCGTTTATGGGGTTCTTCAGAGAGTCGACGGGGCGAGAAAGAAATGGGGTACCATCAACGTGATGGTCTCTCTTCGGAGACAACGGATAGGTGTTTTTTTCGTTTATCGTAAAAATGGGAAGATATTGGTTTAGACTCGCGCCCATCCAGCAGTCGCCGTTCAAGAGAAATTTGTAGTGGGTCAGGAGGCAGTCCACGTAGTTGGCGCAGTGCTGTGTGAAATGCATGAGAGATGCCCGAGGAGAGGATGGTGCGTTAACCATGGAGAAATTTCTTAAGGTGTCGCGCTGAATAAAAGCTTCCATTACGCAAGGGCGGATGGTATAGGCTCCTTCCCACCTCTCGATCCCCTACCTTATAGTAACCCGTCCCACAAACCGGTATGCGCGCGCGTTTATATTCATTCTTTCTCTCTAGTTAATCCTTAATCCCCGCACTAGATCTGTTTCCGTTACTGTACTGATTTTTGAATCTCACCATGGTTTCATCATCCGACATAAAATTCCTGGAAGAGAACTCTAAGAGTTCCGGAAATCCGCACGGTACATTTGGAGGAAGACTCAGAACGGTTTCGTTCTCTAGATAATTTTCGGCGCCGTGTAACTGGGTGGTTAAAAAATCGATGGGTTTAAACCCTCTGCAATCCAAGTACGATGAATCTCCGTTCTGTTGAAGGGAAGCTCCGGAGCAGTGGGAATTAAAATTGGCCACTATAGCTGGACCCAGGGGTACTTGCGGTTCCCGAGAGAGCGCTAATAGTCCTCCAAAGATGTGCTTGCCTCCCGCATAGAAATTAGTGGAAGTTGGAGTGTTAGCCCATAATTCTTCACAGACGTAATTTCTCCGCCATGCGATATCTCTCGGGTTTATATTGGTAGGTTCTATCAATAGCCCACCTAGAAGATCGAATTCAGACTCGGAGAGATTGGCAACTCCTTCATAAAGAACGGAGGGTGGAAAAATATCGCGAAAACTTCCCGAGGATCCGTCGATGACGATTCTGTCGATAAGATCGAACAGGGAGTAATAACCAGCTGCCCTTCTATGATTGAGGACTCCCAGTGGAAAATTTCTCATATCAGAAGGAGGAAGGAGTTTTTCGCCTTCTCTCGTGAAAATCTTCGGAAGCAGAAAAGCTCCCGCCACTATACCGGGATCATTGATTCTCTGCATAAAACTCCCGTGATTCTCTTGTCTGTCGATAAATGTCTTTATCTCATTGTAGTCGGTTTTCTCTCCTCCGTACCTAGACGGGAGTAGACAGAACCGGGATACACCCGTCCTGCTGATACCAACAGTCCCAAAGCGTGATCTCCCGAGTCCTCTCCCAGTCCATGAACACCAAAGGGTGGGGGTCTTATTACTCTGAGGCTGGAATTGGGCGGATCGCCCCCTCCTTCTAGGATATAATTCGGATTGTTATAGTAGTCCATTCCTTCCAAGTAAGAAGATATACCACCTTTACCTCGAACCGTAACAACACCCCTTTCACATAACAAGACTCTTTGTAAACGCCCGTTTCCAAGAGTCCATCTTTCACCAGTAGGAGGGATTCAATAAGATGCCCCCCATAGCACTTTTCGGGAGTCACATCGGCAGTCTGCTCACTCAGACAATTGTAGGAGAAGGCAGCATTCTTCGAACTCACTCCAGGAAGGGGCAAACAATGATCGCAATTGTTCAGAAGGGTACTCGAGACGAACCTCATGTTTGAAATATTCTGATTAGTGAAGGCCGAGTTTTCTACATTGTATAACAATTCGTCATTGGTTGCCACACTGGCGTTGATATGCAGAGCAGGGTTACAAATACACAGGTAATTCTCATCATCATCATTATTTAATAATGTCCACGATACCTGACATCTGGGTATAGGATTTCTGGGAATGCACTGCAGCCCTCCATCTGAGATGGTGGTAGACTTGTACCCCTCTGGACATTCACATGTGGCTGAATTCAAATCGAAATCGATCTCTCCGACATCTAAAATAATTTTTTGGGTCCGTGGATGGCGCAAAGCTCCATTTGGAAGGCAGGCAACAATCTTATCACAAGGTTTACGAAAATAGTTGTAATCGTTGTTCGACCATGATTTTGTGACGATATTATCATTTATACATTGAGTTACAGCCTTGGCATAGTGTTGGTTTCCCCTTCTTATGGCACCTGCGACAATTCTAGTTGTGTGAAAATTGAAGTCCCCAGAGTGAGTCCCTTGCTCAGATACTAAACATACACCGAATTTACCCGGAGGAAATCGCCCTTTCTCTCCTCCATTCTCAATAGAAACGATTGGAGTATCAGATACATCTATACAACGCGCATTTTGTTCTTTACATTGAAGACATTCTATTAGAGATGTAGAATCAGACTGAGGATCGCATTGGATCAATTCTTCGTCGCAGTCCCTGTTAGAAAAATTAATATTTATTTCTTCAACGTCATTTATCGGTGGTAGTTTATGTACATATTTTTCTGTATATTCATTATTTCCTCTGATATATATATTTTTTGATCTCCTATCTTTAAAGATAACATTTTTTTTATTTTAAGGATAAAGAAAAATAAATTTATAATTAAAGGAAAGAAGGAAAAAACCAGAGAATTTGTTTATTTATTTATTGCGTTATTTATTTCATGACTTACAGATAAATTTTCGGGAGCAAAAATGAGAGAAGAGCTAGAAGGTGTATATGTTCCTTCTGCTGAATTCCATGTTAGGAGATTTATATTATTATTATTAATATCATTATATTTTGCTAACATAAAAATTCTAAATAGAAGAATACTCTCTCCTTCGAGATCATGAATCTGTTGAAAAAAATGGAAAGAAGCATAGAAACAATCCTCGCTGGCTCTGATAAAGTCGTTGGTTGAGTAACGGGTTGGAGTTTTCCAAATTTCATTATATATACATGGATATAATCATACTTAATTTTTTATTTATAGGAGAATAAAGTTTCAATAGTATAATATGAAGGGTGGTCATCAGTTTTATCTTCATAAAAATAAGCACTTTCAAAAAATCAATTTTGGACAAGTTTTAGCCCTTTAGCGGGCAAGTGGCTATATCAGGTTATTATCAATAAAGTTGGTTTTTGAATATTTTTTTATTTTACATCTTACTATAGACAATTAATATTTCGCATCCTTTAGCTGGCAAGTGGCTATATTAGGTTATTATCAATAAAGTTGGTTTTTTGAATATTTTATATTTTACATCTTACTGTAGATCACTACTACACAGTAGACTTTTTGGGGATTATCAACCCTTTAGCGGGCGACTTTTTGGATCATAAATGCTTTTTAAACCTATTGAGGAAAAAAATTAGTAGTAGATAAATGAGACAGACCTTTTGTCATTCCTCTCTTCGAAAAGAGATGTCTGGCTATCTCTCGGATGGCCGTCAAGGCTTCTCAGCTGTGCAATGCGATGATAGAAGATCTACTCCAAAGAGAACTTGATGGTGTTGTTAGTCTGGTCGAATGGCCAGACTTTACCAAGATGAATGTGTTTGTACTACTCTTTCTAACGGGACCGTCCACTCTAGTCCGAGGAGTTAAAGTTCAAATGAAAGAGGTGTGGATTCTGATTTTGACAAATTTAAGCAGATGATTTTGCTGGAGGACTTCAAAAGGTGTATTAGTAAAGATGTAAGCCTATATCTTGATGAGAAAAGGATAGATAATTTGTCTGATGCTGCAGTTTTAGCTGATGAATATGTTCTCACTCACAAGAGATATTCTAAAGAAAAAGGGAAAGCTGAGAGTAAGTACGTTGCCTCTACTCAGAGTACAGGTAACAGGAAAGAGAATAAAGATGATGTTTCTCAGGAAGTAAATACCAGCTTCACCTCTAGATTTCAGAAAAGTAAATGTACTTATTGTAGTAAGCTTGGTCATACTACGGAGAGATGTTTCAGGGGACAGCGTGATGTGAACAAAAAGGAGTCTTTAAATATTCAGTCAATTGGTCTAGTGTCCACTCTTGAGAGTTCCCAGAATTCTTTAACTGAGTTAACTGAACCTGCTTTGAGGGGTAACTTAAATTCTCATGATGGAGCTCCTCTTTTGAGCAGTAACGTGGGTGACACTCTCAAGAGTTCATGTGCTAATTTCCTGTCTGATGGTTTTGTCAGTCCTCTGGACAGTAATGACAGGAAATCAGTTCAAATATATCGTGATACAGGTGCTTGCCAATCCCTTATGCTGACCAGTGTTCTAGGCTCTAATGTTAATTCCTCTGATGAAACTGTAATCTTACAAGGTGTAGGGAATAATTACTTCTCTGTCCCTCTGTGCAGAGTGAATTTAGAGTCTGGTTTTGTTAATGGTTCCGTTATGGTTGGGTTGGTTGAGACACTCCCAATGTCAGGTGTAACTTTCTTACTTGGAAATGATATTGGTGGAAGTCAAGTGTGTCCAGCTCCTCAGTTGTCTAGTGAGCCAGTGGCTGCGTCCCAGGATTGTGATGTCCCTGATGTGTTCCCTGCATGTGCTGTCACTAGGGCTAAGTCTAAAGTTACTGGTGATTTAGAGGATAATGATGATGATGATGTTATCCTAGCTGACACTTTTCTTGCTAATTTGGACCACTCACCAGATGAGGCAGTACCCCGTAGTGTTGATAATTTGTCTCGTCAAGAGTTGGTTGAGTTGCAGGTTGCTGACCCTGAGTTGAAAGGTCTAGCTAACTCTGCTTGCAGTGAGGAAGAGTCAGCTGGTGCTTCTACTTGTTATTATGTAAAGTCAGGAGTACTTATGAGGAAGTGGAGACCCCCAACAGCATCAGCCGACTGTGAATGGGAGGTTGTACATCAAGTTGTCATCCCTCGTGTTTGTAGGCAGGATATCATTCGAGTGGCTCATGATACCAGTTTGGCAGGACACCTTGGAGTGAGGAAGACTGTGGCACGCATTTTGAAACACTTCTACTGGCCGGGTATCTTCAGGGATGTTTCCTGGTATTGTAAGTCTTGTCACACCTGTCAAGTTGTGGGGAAGTGTAATCAGACCGAAAAGGTTGCACCTCTAGTTCCCATTCCTCCTTTTGAGGCGCCTTTCACCCGTGTGTTGGTGGATATTGTGGGCCCTCTTCCTAAGACTTCTTCAGGATTTTCTTATGTGTTGACCATGATTGATATGGCTACTCGTTATCCTGAAGCCATTCCACTTAGAAATATCTCAGCAAAGAACGTGGTTAAGGAAATGCTAGGGTTCTTCACAAAGTTTGGTCTGCCCAAGGAGGTACAGTCAGACCGGGGAAGTAATTTCATGTCAAACGTTTTCAAGCAGTCTCTGAAAGAGTTGGGCATCACCCAGATCACGTCTTCAGCTTACCATCCCCAGACCCAAGGAGCGTTGGAGAGATATCATCAAACACTCAAATCGATGCTCAAGAAATACTGTTTGGAACATCAGAAAGACTGGGATAAAGGTCTTCCATTCGTTGTGTTTGCTGCAAGAGAATCTCCAAATGAATCACTGGAGCTTCTCACCTTTTGAACTACTGTTTGGCCATGAAGTAAGAGGACCCCTTAAGCTACTCAAGGAATGCTGGCTGTCGGAGGAAGATGACGTCAACCTGCTGGAGTATGTGATGAATTTCAAAGAACGGCTGTCCACTGCTTTACAGCTGGCGAGAGAGAATTTAGGAGCTGCTCAGAAGATGAAGACTTGGTATGATAAGAAGTCTAGGTTACGCCACTTTCAGCCAGGAGATCAGGTTTTGATTCTGCTACCAGTTCATGGGCAACCTCTTCAAGCCAAGTTTAGTGGCCCTTATTTCGTGGAGAAGAAACTCAGTGATGTCAGCTATGTCATCGCCACACCAGATCGTAGTGAAAGAGCAAGCAACTATGTCACATCAACATGCTAAAGTTATATCACAGGCGGGACGAAAATGATCCAGTCTGCACTGTAGCTGTTCCACGAGTAAGAATTTTGGCTTGAAGAGGTTGCCCATGGCACTGGTAGCCCATGAACTGATAGCAGAATCAAAACCTGATCTCCTAGCTGAAAGTGAAAGTGGCTATTGACCTAGACTTCTTTATCCATACCAAGTCTTCATCTTCTGAGCAGCTCCCTAGAATTCTCTCTCGCCAGCTGTACAAGCAGTGGGACAGCCGTTCTAACCTGAGAATTCATCACATACTCCAGCAGGTTTGACGTCATCTTCCTCCGACAGCCAGCATTCCTTGAGAGTAGCTTAAAGGGGATCCTCTTACTTCATGGCCAAACAGTAGTTCACAAAAGGTGAGAAGCCCAGTGATTCATTTTGGAGATTCCTCTTGCAGCAAAGCACAACGAATGGAAGACCTTTATCCCAGTCTTTCTGAGTGTTCCAAACAGTATTTCTTGAGCATCGATTTGAGGTGGGTTTGATGATATCTACTCCAACGCTCCTTGGGTCTGGAGGATGGTAAGCTGAGAGAGCGTGATCTGGTGATGCCCAACTCTTTGTCAGAGACTGCTTTGAAAACGTTGTTGACATGGAAATTAACTTCCCCGGATCTGACTGTACCTCCTTGGGCAGACCAAACTTTGTG